>NC_063182.1:22495715-22795715 GCF_023159225.1 Perognathus longimembris pacificus | reverse complement strand
AAAAGAGAAAGGCATCTGCTGCAGCTATGGTAGGCATTTTTCCCCCACCCTTTGCTTCCTGATTACTATGATGCGAACTGCTCATCTTTACCCTGTCTTCCTCACACCAGGAAGGGTTGGAAAATCTGAGTCAAAAATAAATGACCTAAAATAATTGTTTCTTCCCTTATGTTATTTGAGCATTTTGTCATAGTAATGAAAAGTCTAGCTAATGCATCATTCACAGTATTGTAAGTATTAGCAATCTCTCTGATGAGAAATGCTAGTAGATATTAGTAATTCCCTAGAATTTATTCTGTGGGCTTCCATTTCTCTTTGTCTAGCACAACCACTTGAAAAACAAAAACTCAGGTGCTGGGAATATGGCCTAGTGGTAGAGTGCGTGCCTTGCATACATGAAGCCCTGGGTTCCATTCCTCAGCACCACATATATAGAAAAAGCCAGACGTAGAACTGTGGTTCAAGTGGCTTGAAGAAATAGCACTGTGGTTCAATGCCTTGAGCAAAAAGAAGCCAGGGACAGTACTCAGGCCATGAGTTCAAGCTCCAGTAATGGCAGAAAAAAATTCAGCTACTTCTGTTCATTGAAATGCCATTTCTTATTTAGAAATGTCATAGAGATAAATTTTACCTTACAGGAGAATGGCCATATGTTATATCGAGCATCACTTTATTAGAAAGACAATATCCAATTTTCATAGCAATTTAAGCTGTAGTCTTAAAAATTAATATGTTGACAAATATAGTATTGAGTAAAAAAGAACTAATGATCATGTCAGTTTAAAGTAGCTTTTAATCAACACTATAACATGGGCTATCATTAGCCTCGAGCATGTATAGGTGATTTTCTTTCTTTTTGTGTGCCTAATATATATTATACTTTATAAATTACATTAAATTACTATTGTGTTTCTTTTACAATTGGAAGAGAGACAAAGTAAAAGGTGACTTGTTTTAGTAGAAAATTGAGCACCATTATTTTTCTTGATTATTTTGGCTGTTTATGCTGACCTAGCAACGTATAGTCACAATTCCACAATTGAATGAATTTTATTCCACAAATTCTAAAAAATGTGTCTAAACATTGTTATAAAATTGGTGTTGTTTCTTGAAAAGCATTTTCAAATATTTTATATATTTCAAACTAAAAAGAAAATGTCACTGTTATTTTGCAGAATCAGACATTAATTATGTTCTTTATACAATCTTTGAATTCCACTTCTCACAAATGTTAAATGTTTCTTTTTTCCTCTTTTTTCCCTTTACTGTCAAAATGAAGTACAAAGGGGTACAGTTTCATATGTAAGGCAGTGAGTACATTCCTTGTTCAACTTGTTACCACCTCCCTTGTTCCCCCTACCACCGCCTCCCCCTCCCCTTACCCCTCCCCCCATGAGTTGTACAGTTGGTTTACACCAAATAGTTTTGTAGGTATTGCTTTTGGAATCTTTTGTCTTTTTATCCTTTGTCTCTCGATTTTGACATTCCCTTTCCCTTCTCTATTGCTAGTACACGTATATACAGTATACAGGTTACTCAGATGAGATAGTGATAGCAGTGTACAACCACAGGAAAAGAATACAAGAGAAACAACAACAAAAAAAGGTACACACATTCACATGGAATGTTGAAAATAATTACAACAATGATATAAAACTTGTTTCCATAACGTGGAGTTCATTTCACAGAACATCATCTTATGTGTTCATAAGGGCATAGCTATTGGGCTCATGTGATCCTCTGCTATGACAGCCTAAACATGTACTAATTATTTCCTATGAGGGAAACCATAGAGTCCATGTTTCTTTGGGTCTGGCTCACTTCACTTAGTATAATTGTTTCCAAATCCTTCCATTTCCTTACGAAGGGGATAATGTCGTTCTTTCTCATAGAGGCATAGAATTCTATTGTGTATATGTACCACATTTTCCTGATCCATTCATCTACTGAAGGGCATCTGAGTTGGTTCCATATTTTAGCAATGACATTGTGCTGTGATGAACATTGTTGTGCTGGTAGTTTAGTGTGGTCTTGCTTGTAATCTTTCTAAAAGGGCGAATCTGAAGAATAATTAAAAATCTGGGCTACAAATACTTGAACTTGAAGTTGTATACCTTATTGCGTATGAGAAATCTGAATATACATTCTTATCTTCGTATGAAGACTCACATCTCAAGTCACTTTTCAGGTTCCCAAATATATTTTTTTTCTTCTGTCTTTCTTGATCTACATTCTCCCTTTGTGACTTGTGTTGAAATTCTGTATTACTATTTAGTCTTTAACTTTGTATCACTATTTAGCCTTTAGATGATTTCTACTTGTAATGACCTTCTCTGACGAAATGTAGAGTGGATAAAGCTTGGGCCATTGGCATTTTTGTTTAAAAAGTATGCAAATGAACATTCGTTTGCTCTATTTTGGAAGATAAACTGAAAGGAAAAAAATTCAATAGATTTTTTGAAAAGGAGCTTGTTTCTTCTGATGCCTAAAAATGTGGCAGAACAGATTATTCTGTCAAAGACAATTCCAAAGTGGTTGTGGAAGCACAGGACTTTGTTAGGAAGAATTACTTCAATCTGGTCTACAGAAATATTATTGCCTTCAAACTTGTTATATTTAAGGTTGTCAAGAACAGCAGTGATTGCATCAAAATTATGAATTCCAACTCCAGATGATCTTACATATATTATCTGAAAGACAGCAAAGAACTCAAGCCTTTTGTGATCAGATGTAAGGTTAATCTGGATTTGATTCTTTTTTTTTCCCTGAAAATATCAGTATTTATGGCAGAAACTTGCCTCCGTGTATTTATGAAAACCATAGTAAATCTGCTAGTGATATGTAGAGTGAAGTAAAGAAGAAAAGAATTTGACCTAAGTAGGAATTAAAAATGAGAATGGACAATGAAATTTGGAAGAAAGTCCATAGCTAAAGGATCATTGTTCCTGGGAAGTGGTCACACTGAACTAATACACAAACTTTTCTGTCAATGCAAGTGTAATTTACTTAATTAAATCCACATTAAAATAAAAGACACACTAATAAGGAGCTTGCATTTTGAATTATTAACTAAACTACTATGTTTGTCTGTAAGAGAAAGGAATATAAAATCAAAATACTTTATGGCTTTCTAAAACTAGATAGAAATCTATGTAAAGAGTCTTTCCAACAAAACAGTTAATATATGCCAAAAATATTTCTTTACAATATGTGCTCATAGTCCTAATGCCTAAACTAACTCTAGGCTATAGTTTTAAGTAGATACATGGACAATTAAGACAATAACTTCTATTGGCTTTAAAAAATATAAAAACAAAACAAAACACAAAAACTGGCTGTCAGTAGCCATTCCTGTAATCCTAGCTACTCAGGAGGCTAAGATTTGAGGATGCAGTTCAAAGCCACCTCCATTGGTGGGAATGTAAACTGGTTCAGCCACTCTGGCAAGCAGTATGGAGATTCCTCAGAAGGCTAAACATAGAGCTCCCCTATGACCCAGCAGCCCCACTTTTGGGCATCTACCCAAAAGACTACAAACAAGAGCACATTGAAGCCACCAGCACAACAATGTTCATCACAGCACAATTTGTCGTAGCTAGATGCCCCTCAGTAGACGAGTGGATCAGAAAAATGTGGTACATA
This sequence comes from Perognathus longimembris pacificus, assembly GCF_023159225.1. Taxonomy (NCBI): domain Eukaryota; kingdom Metazoa; phylum Chordata; class Mammalia; order Rodentia; family Heteromyidae; genus Perognathus; species Perognathus longimembris. The sequence goes on along the minus strand of NC_063182.1, from coordinate 22,792,073 downwards.
TACACAATGGAATTTTATGCCTCTATCAGAAAGAATGACATTGCCCCATTCATGAGGAAATGGAAGGACTTGGAAAAAATTATACTAAATGAAGTGATCCAGACCCAAAGAAACATGGACTCTATAGTCTCCCTTATAGGGAATAATTAGCACAGGTTTAGGCAAGTCACAGCAGAGGATCACAAGAGCCCAATAGCTATGCCCTTATGAACACATAAGGTTGTACATATTGATGTTGTACCATGTGATATTTCAAAACATATATACATTGCATAATATTAAGTCAAGTTAAATATATATCTTGAAATATTTGTAATTACCTTATAGTGAAAGTATTCCAGAATTGTTATTAGATTTTTGAAGTTTACAGTATTATAACCTGCTTCTATTTTACTATATGATAGTGCACAGAATACTGTTACACTTTGTATCCATTGATCAGGTTTTCCTGACTCTACTCTTTCCTCTACTCCCAACCACCATTCAACTCTTAACTTCTGAGAACAACTTTTTTACCTTATACCTATGACTGTTATCATGACGTTTGTCTTCTGTAAAGAAGGATTTTAGTTTTACATAATCCCTTGTCTGTTTTAACATTTGTTTTCTGTGGATTTGTTCTTGCACCCCCTCCAAGAAAAAACACCCCAAAAACCTTTTCTTGTCCAAAATCTTGAAGCATTTTCTTCTAGTAGTTTCATAGATATAATTACTACATATGCAAATGTGATCCATTATAATGGACATATCTTTACTCATTTTATATATTGAAATTTATATTATACATTGTGTTGCACAAACTCTACATATTAGTCATTCTCACAAGTGTGGCAGACATGAAAGACAAAGTATGTACTTAATTTAGATTTCAGAGACAGGTGCTGGGAATATAGCCTAGTGGCAAGAGTGCTTGCCTCGTAGATTTCAGAGACACAATTAAAAATAAACAATGAAACAAGGCATTTGCTTATTTTTGACAAAATTTTTTCTTAACTATTACATTTTTGATAGTGAAATGTAGAAGATTGAATTGTGTTAAATATGTGCAGATCATGCTAAAATTTTTCCTATTCTCAAATCTTCATTTAAAATATACATACAATTTTCCAAAATCAAATTTCTTTCTTTAGATTGTATATTTTTATTGTAGTTATGAATGAGATTTCTCATTGTAATATGTCTCTTAACTAGTTAAGAAGATAACTGTTTGATGGATTGTGTCAATAGAGTCAAGGGGTCAAAGGAGAACATCAGGTGAAGCAATGACAGCAAAGGTCCTTGGGATTTCCCATGAGCCTCCAAGAATTCTACCACTCGGAGAATCTAATGATGAACCTAAGTCTTAAACTTGTAAAACTGTTGTACCTGTTGGTAATTGAATCTTAAAATTATACTGTAGAGTCTACAGATAACCAAAGGTTTTAACTTGTATTTTTGGCATCTAGTCAAACTAACAAGCCTCTAAAAGGTATTAATATACTTCAAATATTCCCTTATAATTATCAGATAGAACTAGAGTTTTTCAATTTATTTTTCTACAGATTTTACTTTGAAGAAGAAGAAGAATGGACTTTGCTCTTGCCTAGACAACACTGCACGGGACCAAACAAAACGTTTCGCTGTCTGGGAGGCTGTGTGACAGAAGCTGAGTAACTTGAGCTCTGGGGAGAATGCTCAGGGATGATCTACCTTAGGGTCTTGCTTTGTGTCTTCCTGTGCTTTGCCACAGCACTAATTTCCACATTTGGTCTGATGGATTACATAGGCCAGGGAGACATGAAAGACAGGAGAAACATTCTCATGACTTATCTAAGGGTCTACCTTGGGTTAGAAAGCAAAGTTTTGTACTTCATTCTATAGGCATTCAAAATACAAACCATAATATTGCAATAATCTAGTGCACTAATATTCAGAGATATAATTAAGTTTTCATACTAAATTTGGAAACTCTGACAATTTTGTGTTTTGTAATCAAGCCTATATGTTTATTGTTACATTTTTTTCCTCACAGGCTGGGCTGGAAAACATTTATGCATGAGAACAAGAGAGAAAATTGATACCATTAATTTTTTCCTCCTTATACAGAAAGATCCAAGATAACAGTAGGGATAAATGTATGCCTCCCAATCCTCAGCTCTTCTTCCTCTAGGATCCCATGCCATTGCACATTTGATTACATTGCTCAGTACATAGTCCACTTACATGTGTTTTAGTTTTTCAAATAACAGAAAGTGGGGACACATTTTGGGAATGTGTAAAGAGAGGACACAGAATAGAGGGAGGAAGTATGAGTAAATGTAGCCATTATATTAAATGTACATTATATAAAAATTGAGCTATATAACTTGAGGGTACAAATGAGAGAGAACAAAGGAAGGAGTAACAACAAAATACGTTGTATGTATAACCAGAATTGTAACCCCTTTGGACACCTATTTGATAATACTCCTTTAAAAAAAAGTTTAATTTGTTTTGTTGTTGTTGGTTTGTTTTGTTTACAGTGCTGGGGCTTAAATTCAGGGCCCCACTCCTGCTGGCATGGCTTCTTGCTCAGCTGGCATTCTAACATTTGAGTCACATCTCCAGTTTAGCTCCTGCCACTTATGTTTGAGATGGAATCCTATGGACTTTTCTGGTTAGGCTCACTTCAAATCACAATCCTCTAGATCCTCATCATCTGAGCAGATGAGATTACAGGTGTGAGCTACTGGACTTTTCTTTGCTGGATCATGAATTCAAAGAACATAGGAAATTGGTTGTAGTTTTCTTCATCTTCTGTGCTTCAGTACAGAGTAAGGCGTACTTAATAAATGAATGATTAAAAATAATTTATTTTCTTTTCACATGACTTCTGAAATTGAACAATATCACATTCTGCCAAATGCTTTCATAAACTAGCTTAATTCTGCATCAACTTGCGAGAACTTAAACAATTTTCTGTTAAATAAAATGGTTGTTTTCTCTATGCTTCTCTCCAACTTCCAGGGTAATTTTGTGGTTTGTTTGGTGAGTAAGCATGTTTAGACATTTATCTGGCAAACTTGAATAAATTCCTCTGGGATGATAGATCAATGTACTGTTTTTCAAGTAGTAATATAGCATGTGGAATTTATTCTGACAGCTTCTCACAGCAGCAATAGTTAACATTTATATATCATTTACTATGATGTGCCAGGGTAGTAGCTGACTCATTCTACTTTCCAAGAACCACTTAAAGCCTTTACATATATTATTTGGCATAATTTTCTCAATAATCCTATGAATCAAATATTATTTATTCCAGTACAGATATAAGGAAACTGAGGCAAAAAGCATGAAATGAACTGCTCATGGGTATTTCTCAAGTAAGTGGTAGGTTAGGCATTGGAAGCCTAGTCACTTGGCATCACCTTCTCTATGCCAAAGGCTTCAATATCTTTTGAGAAAATTTGAAACAAAGAAGAAAATATTAGAGTAAAATTACAATAACAGAAATGTACCTATCTTTAATTCAATAATGTTAACATTGGCTGAGAAAAATTAATTGGTGGTAATGAAGTCATCAGTTGCGAATCATATGCTGTATCCTACAAATTGGGAAGGGACTGTGTAGAACCTGTGGCCATTACCTCTGTAAGGGTCACACTTAATGTGATAGCTTGGAGAAAAGGAACTATAAGATAGACAGCATTCTTTGATGTGGAAGTGTGGCCAAGACTAGAGGATATTCATTAAGAAAGACTGTACCCCCTGGGTTAGTACTTCTTTTCATATTCTAAACCTTTAGAAAGAGAAAAAAGATTCCAGATCTGCCAGTCTGCATTTTGTACTTATCAATTCGTGTTGTTATTTGTCCAAAATCCTGCCCAATTCTCATACCTTCGAGATTTCATTTAACCTCAATGACTTTCAAAGTTGCTTCCAGGAAATATGACATGTAGGAGTGGTTGAGTAAACAAATTAGAACATGACAAACTATCGTGTTACAGGGCCTGGCATGTAGAATGAAATAAAGGGGGAATAGTTTTGATGAGTTAGGATGAGCCTTCTTATTTACCAACTATGTTCATTTATGTGAGTCACATTCACACAGACAGGTATGTCTGCTGGACCACTTCTGGTGGTAACTTTCACACATTTTGTAGCTCTACTTGCTAAATCCTTATCCCACCTGAGCAACTTCAAATCACATCTATCTCTCATATGCTACTTGCAATTTTATAACGGTTCTCTACCATGTTCTTAAGTGGTATCTTCAGATGTAAGAATCAAAATAAGTAAAACAAACCAAACCAAAACAAAGAAAACTTTAACTTGGGCCATATAGCACTGAAACTTGATAACATGTATTTTAAAGTAAAAAAAATACTATTTTTAATAATGATTCTTTAGGACCGTACATTTCTATATTCTTTACTTTGACCAATAATACATAAACATGCTGGATTTTAGAATACTCCCCTTTTCTGCAAATGTCCAATTGCATTTTCATTTGAAGACTATGCTACCCATTATAATGTTTACCAACAATTAATTGGTATCAGCACTGCAGATACTTAATGAGTGTGGACTGTATAATAATGGTCACCATTTAATGAATAAACATTCAGTTCAGAACCTTTCTACTCTACTATAGTATTTTCTGTAGAAATGAAAATCAAATGGGAGGAAAAGAGGGAAGAGGTGACACTGTGCAAAAAGAAATGTACTGTGCTTGCTTCGGCAGCACATATACTAAAATTGGCATGATACAGAGAAGATTAGCATGGCCTCTGCGCAAAGATGACATGCAAATTCATGAAGCGTTCCATTTTTTGTGAAATGGTGGCTTCTTTTGTTGTTGTTGATGATCTTCTTGTATCCCCTTCCTGTGGTTTTCCTCATGCAATCACTATCTCATCTGAGTACACTGGATACTGTATATATTGGTATTAGAACAAGGGAAGGGAAAGAGAATATCAAAATCGAGAGATAAAGGATAAAAAGAGAGGCTATGGGAATACCAAAATCGTGAGACACAGGGTAAAAAAGACAAACGACTACAAAAGCAATACTTGGAAAAATGTTTGGTGTAAATGAACTGAACAACTCATGGGGGGAAAGGAAAAGGGGGAGGGGGGAGTGGGGAATGAGGGAGGAGGTAACAAACAGTACAAAAAATGTATGCAGTGCCTAATGTATGAAACTGTAACCTCTCTGTACATCAGTTTGACAATAAATTTTTTTTTAAAAAAGGATAAAAAGACAAATGACTCCAAAAGCAATACTGACAAAACCATTTGGTGTAAACAACTGAACAACACAGGAGGAGAGGGAAAGTGGGAGGGGGAGGGGGAAATGAGAGAGGAGGTAACAAATTGTACAAGAAATGTCCCCACTGCCTTGCGTTATGAAACTGTAACCCTTCTGTGTACATCACTTTGACAATAAATAATTATTTAAAAAAAGAAATGTACTCATTTCCTGACTTATTTGACTGTAATCTCTATGTATATATCTATCTACCTATCTATGTATCTATGTATCTATCTGTCTATCTACTGATCCTTGGGCTTGAACTCAGGGTCTGAGTTCACTCTCCCTGAGCTCCTTTTGCTCAAGAGTAGCTTTCTACCACTTTGAGCCAGTGCTCCACTACCAAAGCAGATATTCTTGAAACTTGGGTTTACCCCAATTTTTCTCTCCATACATGCAGCATTTCATGTTACCCTGGAACATACATTAACATACTTAACACACATTAAATGCTTGCATGGAATATATCATGATGAAGCCCAATATTTTCTAAAATTAGTGTATTCTAATAGTATTTCAATGATATGCTATGGGATCGTGAGAATTTAAGTCAAAATGTTGGTCAAATATTGTCCATTTATAAGATTGAGATATTAACATAGTAGATTTGTCATCATGCTGGTTGTTCAAACAATGATATCATGTAATACATGCAAAGCAGCATATTTGGCACATGGTAACTATTTAGCACGTACCAGGAATTAACATTACTATTCACATTGTTACTACACTCATTGATATTTTAATTACATTAATACTTTCCAAAGAGTTTTAAATTTTTAAAGCAACTGTTAATTTCACATGCCCTCAGAATATTCCATTGACATAGCAAGAACAGCCTTCATTAAAATATGTTTAATGGGTGAAATAAAGCTCACTGTTTGTCTTGTGTCTTGTTACTATGAGAGAAAATGATTCCTTTAATAGTAGAAATTCCATTACAAAAAGATCTCTCTACTTTCTCTTTTCTGTCTACATGGCTAAGAGAAGAAAAAAAGATTCTGGTATCTGATTTTCTAATATCTTAGTCCTCAGTTCCAAATCTCATCGGGATCTTTCTTGCACACTGGTTTGCATTCCCGTCGGTGGGGTGATGCCTCATCTCACACATGTGGTCCACCAGCAGTGCTTTCATCCTTGTCTCCTAATGAGTCCCTGGTGCTGTTCTGTTAGGAACTGCGCTGTCATCCTCAAGTTAGCGTTTGCACTTTTCAGTAGTATTGCTTCTGATGATGTGCTTATTTGTGGTAGATTTGCAAATATCCGACAAAGTATCACCAACACTAAGCTTCTTGAGGAGGAGTGATCTTTGCTGATCTAAAGACTGTGAAAGCTCTGGGATCCCAGTGCATGGTAATGAGTAAGTTTGGTTCCAAACCACCTACCTGTCTGTGACAAAGGGCTGGGGACTTGAGACTTCCATGAGATACACTCTGCACAGGAAACCAAGAAGGGAAGAAATCCACCTCTCCCGTGCACATTTTCTTCTGATTCAATGACAGTTTACCCCTAAGGGGCTCTCAGGTTGGCAATTGTGTTGCAATCTGTATTTTGTTTGTCTCATGTATCACAAGATTAAAGCTAACACTTGGGCAAAGACATAATGTTTACCATGAAGGTGGAAAGCAGTGTAAAGTAGTAATGTTGAAAAATATTACTTACAACTTCCTGATGTTTGTGGTTCTGAAACACTTCTAGACCAGTACTTCTTTACAAGCAATCATTACAATCATTAAGGGAGCATGTTAAGAATTCAAATTACAGGTCTTCTCCAAGAGCGTCTGAATTAATATGTCTAGTATAGTGCCCGAAAATCTGTGTTTTAGTATAGAACAACACATCCAAATTTGATGTTTTCCAAGACCTATTTGAAGATAAACTTCTAAATTATTTTAATGCAATTTTTCCATAAAACAATATTTGAACCTCAAAGTTTCTGAAAAAATTCACAATTCTATTTTGAAACCATAACTTCACATATTCGCATAAAGCATTTAATTTGATTATCAATTTCCCCAATAAACTCTGGCATAGATAGTAAGTACATACAATAATCATGAAACTGAGATCCTTGCTCTTTAATAAAGCATTGAGGATGAACCAATGAGCCGAGCTATTCCCAAGCACCTTTGCTTATTCATTTAAAAAAGTACATCATGCTGTTAATGAAAGAAGTATTGCATTTTTTAATTGATCTAGTTTTATATTGTTAAAATTTCAAAAATTCTAAGACTCAAATGATGCAAAGCCAAATTTAATTAGATCAATCATGTACAATAAAATCATTATAAAAGTCTTCATTTCAAATTTCAAACAGTTTTTCTTCCATTTACTTTTTATTTGTTTTTTAGAGCAAGATTATTTATATATAATGAATGGACAATAAACAAAATATTTAAGGTAAAAAAACTGAAAAGTTCTCAGGACAACCATCTTTATAAAGATGATGAATATGTCCATTCAATGTTCAACGTTTTCTCATCCCCTGTCTCTTCAGTTGTCTTTTCCTCCAATCCTCTCCATTTCCCACATTCTTTCTAGACTACTGGATTGTCTCCTTACATTACAGACAAATTCATATTTCCTAGAATTTCATATGAAAATAAACAAATTATATATACTTGGTTCTGTAGCTCTATTAGCATTACTTGGTTCAGTTCTTGCAGAGGAAATATTTGGTTATTTTTTATGTATAGTATTTTGTATAATTCATTAGGAGTATTCCTTAATCTGTTTGTAATGCTGATGAAAGAGTTGTTTCCATTTGAATGTTAAAACTCCTATAGCCTTTGTATGAACATATATTTCATTTTCCCCAGATAAATTCTTTTTTGTTGTTATCCTGCCTCAAGTATTTAATCATAGTCCAGAATATGGGTTAACACAGTCACCTGAAGTGAAATGTTTCAGAGGAACTGACTCATGTAACTGAATCCAGAAATGGATGCCTAACCCTTAGTACTAATTTCTATTTTTCCTTCTTTTCTGAGATAAATTCTTATGTGTGAAATGGTGCGATCATATTTTGCTCATGTATTTAAGTTTTTGTTGCATTATTAAATCATTGTTCAGAATATTCAATTTCCCCCCTCCCAGCAGTTTGTGAGGAATACAGCGCCTCTAGTTTTGCCAACATAATCTGTTCTTTTCTTTTCTTTGGGAAACTCTATGCAGGCATATACTAGGTTGCTCAAGTTACCTTGCATATTACTGATGCTCTGTACATGTTTTTGTATCATATTTTTCATCTTTTAAGTTCATGTCTTTTATATTTTCCTATCACTATTCATATTTTTGAACATATATGATACAGTCATGATAAAGTATTTCAATATCCTTATCTGTTTTAACTTCTGTGTTGGCTCTAGGTTGATTTCAATTGAGCAATTTTTTTTTCTCTTTATGGGTTTTATTTTTCAGCTTGGTATTTTCAGCGTGGTATTTCAGATTCGATGTCACACATTATTAACCTTACTGTGCTTGGTGCTACATAATTTGGTATTTCTGTTAGCATTTTTGTCCCTTATTTTGTGATGCAGATAAGTTATTTAGAAATAATTTCATCCTTTGGGAACTTGCTTTTAATGTTTAGAAAGTAGGGTACAAGTAGTACTCAGCCCAAGGAGTCTGTCTACTAATGCAATACATTTCTGAGTATTTTACACAGTACCTGGTTGCTCTCAGAGTAGCCTGGAGTGCTGGCAATGTGTATCCCAGCTCCCTGGTGTCGTAGGAAGTTTCTTCTGATGAATGTGTTCCTCAGTGCCCAAGGGAATTCTCAACAGAAACTCTCTGTAGAGCTCTCTGCTGGGCTCTCTCCTTGCCGGTTCTCTCCTTTCTGCCACTCCATCCTGTAAACTTTAATGGCTTTCATCTTTTTGGACTGCTCCCCTGTCATTTCAACTTGGGGAGTCTTCTGAGTTTTCCTGGGCTTCCCCTTTCTCTCAAGACAGTGAGCTGGAACTTTCAAAGACTTGCTTCAAGGTAACAAACAGTACAAGAAATGTACCCAAGGCCTAATCTGTAACCCCTCTGTACATCAATTTGACAATAAAATAAAAATTAAAAAAAAAAGACTTGCTTCATTTCTTTTTTTTTTTTTTTTTTTTGCCAGTCCTGGGCCTTGGACTCAGGGCCTGAGCACTGTCCCTAGCTTCTTTTTGCTCAAGGCTAGCACTCTGCCACTTAAGTCACAGCACCACTTCTGGCCATTTTCTGTATATGTGGTGCTAGGGAATCGAACCCTGGGCTTCAAGTATACGAGGCAAGCGCTCTTGCCACTAGGCCATATCCCCAGCCCCTCATTTCTATTTTGTCTTTCAGGACCATGGTCCTTTCTGCCTGAGATATAGTTTCAGGAGTATTATTATTTTAGTAATTTCTTGTGGGAGGATAAATAAGACTCTCCCACTTCATTTTAGCAAGAAGATGAAAATCCTATTATATTACATTGGAGGATCATCCTCGTCTAAGCACAGTTTCAGCATTATTTTATGTGACTTGAAAAACTACTTCATGTATCAGGGGATTTTTAATCCTGAGATGTATCTACAATATCAAACTTAATTTTACAAAACCCTAGAGATATTAAACAACTAAATTTTCTTAGATATCAAAGATAAATAAATTAATGAAAATTTTATATGTTTTCTTCTTTTCAAAAATTCTGCTGATAAGAATAATATGAGAAAATATATTTAAGTATTATCTATTCTATAGCTACCTATAAGACTACATTGACATTAAGTACAAAATATTTATTACTGGGATATTCAATTACCCTTGATGACTTCGTTATTTTTTTTTGTTTTCATTATGTTTTAAAGTATATAATGGATTTACTATTTCCAACTTTGAAAGATCTATCTACATCTCTTGACATATACATATAACCATATCCATAAAGGTGAGATTTTAGAGATATTATGTAGTTCAAAAAAGCATAATGCATCAGTCTATGTGTAGTACTTTAAGTCTCTGAGTCTATCTGAATACATTTTACAAATGACATCTTACTAAGATCCCTATTATTCTGGTGGAGTTAATATATTTCATGTGGATGACTATCATCCATCATTTTAGTGGCCAAAGGTTCAAATTCAGTTATATTCTTTTAGTCATGTTTCTTAGCTACTCCTTTGCTTATATTCTCATCTAAAATACTATACACTATATGATGATGATGATGATGATGATGATGATGATGATGATGACGACAACGATGATGAATTCTGAGGAGAGTGTCTGACATTTAACTTTGATATAAATTTTGGCACAATAAATATATAATGAATATATTTGATATAGACAAGCCAATTGGAAGAGGTACACACATCTCATGATAGAAGGTTTGATGTAGGAGTTTTCTGAATCAAGGTGGACAGAATAAGAAAAGGGCCTAAAACAACTCTTAGGTCTTCTACTACTTTGAGCAGGAATAGAGGACATTCTTTAGTACTCACTCAATGAGCAAAAAGAGTGGCTAAGAAGTGGACACTTAGTTACTGAGTCCAAAGGAACACAGTAGTTGCTGAATTGACTGTGCTCCTAGAGAGCCACAGAGAGCCTCAGGGAGAAGCTCTGGATGCAGACCAATTAAAACAGTGCTTCAAATCCAGGCTGGCTAAGATACATCTTCCTCATGCCAATAAGGAAGGTATCAATGATATCAATGACCCTGGTCCAAGCATCTCTACTTCTTTCCATGAGAGCAATGTGGGCCTCCACAAGAGGAAAATGCAAAGAGGAAAAGTCTCAGAAGTCACTACAACTAAGGAACTGTTGGAGTAAACAGTAATTGACTAATTTTTCTCTGATGTAGTTAGGATGGCTTTTTTTTCTCCCTCCTAAAACAGAATTGAAGTTTCAAGAAAGAAATTAAATTCAACTGCAAGAATGAAAAGATGAGCTTTTGAACTCTAGAATTTTTGGAATGAAATTTTATACTGATATGGGTGTATCTAATAATACATGATACTTTTAATCTTTGGAGGCTTGGGACAGCAGTTGGGAGACTTATCATCTCTTCATGATTCTGTGATTTTGCTCCTATAATCAGCTTGAGTAATCCTCTAACGTTAAGGACTTTATAAGAAAAAATATTAAGATGTGTGTTAAAACACTTACCCAGTGCTCGTAAGATTTTCCACAAGCATCAAATGTGATTAGTTATGCAAAAGTGCTTTGAGAAACGGTAGTTTGATTGCATATTATTATGAATAAGAATATAAACAATGATGAGTTTCAGGAACATCTCAGGCAGGAAAATTTATTTCATACCTTCATGCCAAACCATTCTGGATTATGGGAATCAGTATGTAGCAAATAAAGTCAAGTTCCTGGCCTGTAATAGTCTTCAGAGTCTATGTGACCTGGTAAAGAACTTAAGAACTGCTAGTTTGGATATTTACTAACCTGCTAGTAGGTATAAAATTAATATCTTAAGTCTCAGCTTTCTCACATGCAAAATTACTTTTTTTTTTTTTAAATTTTTCCAGTCCGGGGGCTTGGACTCAGGGCCTGAGCACTGTCCCTGGCTTCTTTTGGCTCAAGGCTACCACTCTGCCACTTGAGCGATAGCGCCACTTCGGGCCGTTTTCTGTATATATGGTGCTGGGGAATTGAACCCAGGGTCTCATGTATAGGAGACAAGTACTCTTTGCCACTAGGCCATATCCCCAGCCCACAAAATTACTTCTTGATAAAAACTAGAAAAATTGTCTGTTAAGAGCATTGATCAAAGAAGGCTCTTAGGAAAACTCATTGTTGTTTCTTAAGCATGTTACCACATTTAATTTAGTAACAGTAGGTGATAACTGGGATATATGCATTGCACAAGTCATGATATAAACGAGGATTAATTGCATATATGGTTATGATGTTCACTATGTTCACTAAGTAAATGTTTTTTGAAACATTTTTGTTGGGACCAGGACTTTGTTTTCATCTGGCTTGCTTGCTCACAGCTGTGGCTCTACTACTTGATGTCCTTTTTTTAGCCCCTTTTTATTGGTTACTTGGAGGTACTTTTGAACTGAGAGCCTACAGATATTAGTCTTCTGAGTAAGAAGGAATTGATAGCATGAGTCTATGGTCTCTGGCTTACAATTGCCTGTCAAAGACAAGGAAATGTCACAAGAATTATTTGGGGAGAAAGGTTGACTGGAGAATTTTTAACTGAGTTTTAATTTGGCTGTAATGAAAAAGACTTGATACATTCTGTAATGACAGGCTGGAATGGTTTATAGCCATATGTATGCTATCAAGATCCTTCCCAGCCATGTTCATAATCAACAAATGAATTGTGAAAACAATATTAAAGATCTGAATTAGAATTCCCTGGGAGAGAGCTTGTCTAGCAGATTTTCAGATCTAGGTTCAATCCCAAGTATTGCAAAATTTATATCAACAACAACAAAAATCCCTTCATTATTATGAATAACATCAGAAAAATAATGGGCAATACCTGTTTTTGCATTTATATGTTTATAAAGAAAATACTATTTATACTGAAGGAAAACTAAAATTATAGAGTTTGAGCATATAAGAGAACAAAGCAAATACAATGCAAACAAAATAAACACAAAAACCATTAAGCAGAGTATTAACCCAATGGGAAGAATATAAGATTGTTCCTCAATGATATAATTCTGAAAAGGATATGTTGGGTATGTGGGAATGCAGCCACATAAAAGAGAAGGCTTGGACTGAAGGACAAGTGGTATGATTGTGACCTTGATGATCTGTTAAGAAAATATGTTTCTGGGAATTTTGTGAAGAAGCATTAGCACCTAGGAAGCAATGATTGGCCTAAAGATTTTCAGAAGGAATTTTGGTAATCTTGAGTAGGTTATGTGAACACTGGGATGGATAGGTGGTTATCTATCTATCTATCTATCTATCTATCTATCTATCTATCTATCTATCTATCTATGTATCTGTCGGTCTGTCTATCTATCTATCTATCTCTACCACCAGTGAAATCTCCAAGTCAAATTTTGGAAATAAACATAGATCATTATGACCAATATATAGGTTAAAATGCACAGATAGAATAAGGATTGTTGAAGATTATGTCATAAATAATGAAATAAAGACTAAAACTCAGGTCTTCTGGCAAACAGTTTGAGACTTTCTATTACAACATATAGCCTGGATTATCACTCTGATAGAAAATATAATTGTAAGTAAAATAATTGTCTCGTGTGTGTATAAAGCTGAACATATCAGAGATAGGCTTTATATTTAGAGTTTGGAGACTATCCCAGTTTCAGAATTATTGTTGCTATTATTTTATTTTACTTTATTGGCAGTACTGGGGTTTGAATACTTGCTAGGCTGTGCCTCTCCCATTTAAGTTACACTGTGCTCTGTTTTTACCTAGGTTATTTTTTAAGACTTTCCATCATTGCTGGGATCACAGGCAGACACCTCCATACCCAGCTATCCTCCTCCATTTGATGTGGAGCCTTGTGGACCTTTCTGCTCAGGCTGGCCTGGAACCACAGTCCTTTTGATTTTAGGCTCCCAAGAAGCTAGGATTACAGGCATGAGGCATTACCAAGGTACCAGACTACCAGGCTTCCTTTTTAATTTTTTTCTAGTAGGAGAGTTTGAACTCAGGACCTTATACTTGTTGAGTGTGCTTGCTAGCTCAGTGGTGCCCTACTACTTGAGCCACAACTTCATTCAAGATTTCTATGGGCAATTGGAATAATAGTGTGGAATAAATTTATTCCCAGCTTTAAATCATGATCCTCCATATCTCAGCCTCCAGAGTAGCTGGGGCCATAGAATTGAGCTACCTGGTGTTGCTGATCATTCCCATTTTAATCTGCATGTTTAGTTTAGATACACTTTTCTTGATTCTCACTTTCTCAATAATGGAGTTTCTCAAAGACTTAAATCTTTTTAAGAACCATTTAAATTTATGTCCCCTTTCTTTCTTCCCTCCCTCCCTCCCTCCCTCCCTCCCTCTCTCTCTCCCTCCCTCCCTCCCTCCCTTCCCTCCCTCCCTCCCTCCCTCCCTCCCTCCCTCCCTCCCTCCCTCGGAGAAAATGAAGCTCTTTGCATTGGCATTTAATATCAAAAAGTGTTTAATTAGGAAGAAAGACTTCTACTTCAGTGAGCAATAATTCTTGGCAGAGATCTGTAAGGAAAAACACAGCATATCAATAGGTCAAAACATCTTCCATTCCTGAGATATTAGGCTGATTCACTTGGGACACTGGAGAAATTTTCTCTTGCTGAATTTCATTTGTGAGGTAACCTTAAAATGAGCTATACCGTGAGACAGATATCCTGGCATTCTTAAGGTCATTTTGTCCTTTCAAACAATTGACTGATACAACTCTGCCCCCCCCCCCAAAAAAAAAGAAAAAGAAACACACCAAAAGACCAGAAGAGTTTTACCTGTGGATTTTAGTGATATATATATATATAGATATATAGATATAGATATAGATATAGATATAGATATATAGAGAGAGTTTTTTTGTCATTGTACCCTTAGTTATCTCTGAAAAGTTTGTATTTACATTGTAAATCATATGCATTTAATTTCTTTTCAAAAAATATGGTCCTAAACTGTCAATTCTGTTAAGCTTACAGTCAGCCAAAGGATATGATAACAATGAAGGATTTCCATATATCCATAAGCTGAGTTAGTAGTTAATACTAATTCTCATTTGAAAGGACAAAATGATATCTTAATTGAAAGATGTAATTCTAGACATACAGGATCCTGTGAAATACTGGCTAAAGGTTTATTATTATTTTATTTTCTCCTTTTGTTTGTGTAGTTTTGATGGAGCCTGTCTACATCATATCAGACTGTAGATGATGCCATTTATCCAAGATGGAAGGTTAAATCTTCTTTTTATTTATTTTCCATTTCATTTAGGATGCTGTAGTGGGCATGGTGCCACTCTGACTTTTAACCCTAATGGAGAGAGCACACGTTGACTGGAAACCTCTAGGGAAACATGAGCTTTAATGACAATTTGAGTGTAAAATCTGGTCTCTGGAAGAAAGGTCACCACATCTGCATAGCCCCAGGAGTCAGGCTTAGAGCCCTGTCTGCCTTCAACTATAGAAGCATTTTCCTGTGTGTCTTAAGGCTGCTTTAGTGTGAGGTACAAGGCGCACATGACAGAATCAGGGGAACTGAGTGATGTTTGTGCATGTTTGACTGCACTCTGCATCCTAAGAGAAGACTTTGGAGAAACCCAATCAATACTACAAGCATGTCCTGGACAGCAGCAATGCTGTTTTCATTCTGTTACAATAATGAATTGAAGTCTCCCAACAGCAGGTATAATAAGCACTATCAACCCTTGATATTCAATCACCTTTAACTGGTTATATCTATCTAAAATTCACTGTTAACTGTGGTTTTACAATACCCCATTGGCAACCTTTTATGGCTCTCTGCACAAAAATGCAAAAACATCAAAAATGCCTCTTCGTGCCATCTACTCAGTGCTCCACTCTATTTTCTAAAATGTTTTCCAGTTTTTTATTTAAAGTCCAGTGGAAGACATTCCGACACTGTGAACAAAATTAAATGCTTCTGCCTTCAGTTTGAAATTATTTTTGCCTTTGCCATTAGCCCAGAGTTCACATCTTCATCGTTCCTGGTTTTGAAGTGATTTCATGCTATCTCAGTACCCCACAGCAGCTCATCTTTCCCAAATAAAAATGAAGAAATCATCTTTTCTTTTTCAGAAAATTCTCTTGCATTTTTTGGAGTGTCTGATTATTTTAAGCACTTTTTCCCCCTTATGAAATGAGAGGCAGATTACCAAATATTATTCCTCCGTGAATAGTAGAAATGAGCACGTTTCTACCTTTATTAATGAATTAAATAAACAATTATGGACTTACAAAATTCTGTTAGAGTTCTCATCCTGGAGAATAACTAGGCTTAGAATTCAGTCTGAATGTGAATTAACTCTATTTCCTTGTTTTTTAGACTTTCATTTGGTTTTCTTAATGCTATTGGAACAAAAGCACCTAGCCAAAGCAAGCTGTTATAAGATCATAATAAATTAGCATTTGTTACTAAGATTTTCATTTGGTGAGTTCAGAATGTGCCACATAAAGGGATAAATTTGACCATAATCAGATTTAGAGCATGGAGTATCTTATTTACCAGGTTAAATAAAAAATAAGGCAACAATCACAAAATAACCAGATTAGTTACCATTGAATAACAAAGATAGTTTAACATTATTTATTTTATTGTATCAAGAGTACCTATTTTGATATAAATACCCCAAAAAATCATGACACCTGAAGAAGGTTAATTGTAGCCAATCATGTGGTAAAGTTTATGAATTTCAGTATTCAAAAAATTCTATTGTATGAATACTCTAATAATATGATAGATGTTTTCTACATGTATTTACTTTTCAGATAAGATTTTAAGTTATAATCTTTACTTATATACTGAATTTATAGGCAAGAGCCTATTTACGAACAACTAATAGTTTAAGCTTTCAAGAAAGCAAGGGTGATAAAAATTAAACTTAGCTTTTATAATAAAAATAGTGTCAAATTCAATTTCCCTTTCTAGAAACAAGTAATTCTGAAATGTTTTGAACTAACACCAGGCTGTGTAGAGCAATGCAATCTGCAAAATATCACCAATATTTTTAAACATGTGGTAATGATTTTCTTCACACTTAAAAGAGCCCTCAATTCAAACAATAAGCATAGTTGATTTAAAGAAAAAAATGTTAACTTTGAAAGGTTTGCTAACCATATTTTATTACTCTTAATGAGAGATCACTAACTTTTTAAGACTTCAAAGGATTTCTGTATTGTAGTAGAAAGGTAATCGTAGTCACTGTAAATCTTTATCACTTAAGCAAATAGAGACACTAGGCTAGCTCTATTTAAAATAATTATATTTTGAAGAATCATTAATTCTTAAATTGAGAAACCTACATATTTACCTTATTTACCTTATGAGAAATATTACAGTAAAATATTTTGTTTGTTCTCACATTTAGAATGTAAAATATAGACTTTAATCTACAATATTATAAGCTCAAAATAATAATTATGCATATGGTTAACAAAGCATGGCTTATTTCACTTAAGTTCTAAATACATCTAAGTTCTGTCAAACTTTAAAATGAACTAGAATTTATCTCTGAGTGTTATAAAAGTATATGATCTGGCATAATGGTGCTTTCAGTATTTAAATAATATTTGAGAAAAAATATTAGGTCCAATGTCTTGATCAAATTTTAAATTTTGTTTTATTATAAATACAATATAGTATGTGGTTTATATGATAAACGAATGATCTGAAGCACATGAAAGCTGCAAAAATTGCTCATTTTGAAAGAACAAATAACAGTCTTTTTGCTATACTGTCATTAAAGAAAGCAGAATTACTTGAAGTTCAGCCACTATAGGAAAAAAAATGTTTCACAGATGGAACTCAGAAAAAATTTAATAAGCTCTATGAAAAGTCAATTTGCATGAGATCAGCACCTAGGTTATAAGTGGTGGTAATGGATTGTTGGCTTGATTTTATACCACTTGACATGAGATTACAATACACTGAATAAATGTTAACCTATAATCCCTTTAGTAAAATCCAGCATTGTTTGTCTTCTCTTGTAGAGACTACATTGATTTTCTTTTATTGGATGCTCAACCACAGCATCTTAGATTGATTACCTTGAATTAAATGTGCAGAGAACATTTTTTTTATTCTAAAACAGCAATCTGAACATTAGGGAGAAGCACTTCCTCCCCATCCCTCTTTACTGCAGAATAGAGATTCAGCCATAGCATTTGGATACCTTTAGTTTTCCTATTTTTTTCAGGGCTGCTGTGATGCTGACCCTGACTCTGCCCTATGACCCTTGACCAGACACATCTGACCAGTCAAGGCTCTGGGGGTGGCAAATTAATAGAAGCCCTGCTTGTTAATTGCATAAAAGAAAAGCCAAAGAATTCATCACCTCAGTCATGGCCATTGCTTCCCTTTGACCCCCTTCTCCCACAAGGCTTTTGCTGGTGGTCACATCTGTGGTTTCCCTATAGCCTACATATTTGCCATATAATTATCCAGCATCAAACCTTATTAATCAAATCGATGCTGTGTTTTAAATGGAAATTGGAGGATTAATACAAGCATTCATTTCATCCTGAAAATCTTGATGGCTTTAGCACATGGAATCCAATTGGAATATAAAAGAAGGGATGTAGAAACCTGATTGAATTAGGGAGGCATGGTGCACATTAAATTATATATGCCAGCAGGGTTCCATGCTTTTGTAGTAAAAATACTGCTTTGGAGTCTACACCATATACCTCTGTGATTCGCTGCTACTCACTCGCACTCTCAAGAAAAGCAAATACAGAAAGCTTTCCATATTTTTTAAAGTTGTTAGAAAATTATCCAATATGTCTTCAATAAAAGAGAAATGCTTTCCCATGACTTTCCCAATGAATGTAAGAGATTATCATGATAGGCTATCGAGAAACTAGGCATATTTTCCATTACATGGTGCCAGACACCTTTTCTCATGATGGGAGAAAATACAGTAAGTTATAAAATCAATTTCTTAATAAGACCTTTTGCTCTAAGTTTGTTTGCTTAAGAGTTTTAAAATATTAACTGAATTCATAAATTAGAAATATTTTCTACAGGGCCTAGGAAACTGTGCTCAATTTACCCCATTTACTATAGAAAAACACTATCTGAGACAGAGACACAGGAAGCTAAGTCACAGCCAGACTTTTATTGACAAGTACCACCAAGATATTAGCCAAGCTCAATAGCTTATTCTTTGGGGCTAACCCTGACCTGCTGCAAGATTAACATTAGCACATCAATAACCCAAGGAAATAAGGTCAAAATATGTTCTTTAGTTCTTCAACTTGAAATTTCTGGTGCATTCTAGAAACGTTCTTCTCCCACAGAGATTTCTCTAGCTCAGGTTTTGTTTGTAATCGCTGTGAACATGGAGGAAAGATGTATCTTTGTTTTAACAATCGTATTGTGAGTACGGATAAGCTATTGGTGCATTTATACTGGTCTGTTTGAAGGGATTTAAGTCTAATGGAATTATGATAGTAATAATAAGATAAATGGTTACAAAGTGGTAAGCACTTTAGTTGAGAAGGTTCTGTAAAGGTGAAGTTGTATTCTCTCATCACTCAGAAACTGGGTATTAGAGCATACCTTTCAAATTTTCTTAATGCTATTTAATTTAAAGATCAAGGGTTTTTGTCTCAGCCCAATCCACTTCTAAACTCACTTTTGGTGCCTTATATGATGTACATATTTTGTTTTGCTTTGCTTTATGTTATTTTGAGATGAAATGACCTTCCCTAGTTAGCCTACTGTATCTGAGACTGCAGGTATGTACCACCATCCCATGCTTATTTACTTTTATTTTAGAAAGTGACACATAGCTCTTCTCACAAATGTTATTGTAATATTATAAAACATAGAAAATGGTACACAGTTTAGAAAAAACAGTCTTCTTCCTATAAAAATGGGTGGAATATTGTCTTTTTTTAACATGGGACAAGGTGCATGTACTGAGAGCAACATTTCATGTCCAGTCAGACTCATGGTTAGGTGTCTTTGTACAATGAACAGCTTGTACTGCAGTGTCTGACAGCTCTGCTTTTTATGGATATTCAAAGCTGTATGCATGGAAACCATTGTTTGCTATTGTTTACAAATTGAACATATTCAGTTTGTTTCTAAATGCCAATTTCAATTCAAGTAAAAGTTGGGAGCACAAAATGGAGAAGGTCCTGGTAAAGAAAGTCTTGAGGTCAAATACATTCTTCTAGATTCACGTTGATAGGTTTTGGGAATGGAAGTGTTTTCTGTTTCCTATATTTAACATGGTTAAGTGTGTAGGAAAAATGCCTCTGAAAGTCTTTGCCTACAGAAATTTCTGAATTTTTATTACACAGTCATAGCTTCCACATTATGCTGGAGACCTTTTCTAGTCTTAAACATGTGTTTGAAACATTGAATAAATGACATGCTTTACCAAAAATATCATCTTAAAATAGGAAAAAGTGTACTTTGAGTATCTTTTTGACATCATATTTATGAAAACACATTTGACAATCATGAAAAGACGCTGCTACAGTATGTTTTATGATACAAATGCATCATTTTAATATGTCACTTGCCAATTTATATGATTTTTACCTACCAAACTTTATATATACTTCCTGCTTACTTGTACAAGACAATTAGTGGTAAAATAAGTCAGCTTAGCATCCACATGGAGGATTTTAAGAATAAGATGATATAGAATACTGTCAAAGACTGTTAGTTAGAAATCCCAGATCTTTCACAGTAGTTAACATTGTTCACTCTTCTTCATGACCCAAAGTTTGACTCATCCTGGAATATATTTAGAGATTATAATTTCTCATTACCCTTCCAATAAGAATGTAGATTAACATGAATGGAAATCTGAGGATATATGAAAGTATCAATCCAACATTGTAGTTTTGTTTGAGCTTGGAATTATTCTGTTTGTAACATACACATGTAAAGGTATGTGTCTGTCTTCATATACAACCATGTTCCTATGATTGAAAGAAGTGTGGTAGAGAAGTTCTGTACAATAAATTCTCCAACTTATTATGCCAATCTTCTCTTGCTAATGGCAAAAAGAGTAAAATTATATAGAAACAAACATGAGGTATATAAAAGTAATAAATTTGATGTTGATCTCTATTAATCAAAATGAAGTTTTTTCTTCCTTTTACCACAGGGGAAAAATGTCATTTTCTCACTTGCAATGAATGTTATTTGTGTTAATAGGAATAAGAAGATGTACTCAAGGCCTAACATATGAAACTACTGTAACCTCTCTGTACATCACTTTGACAATAAATAAGTATAAAAAAAAATCTAAGGCATATTTCATGCATTATAAATGTTTTCATGACGAATGTAAAGATTGAAAGTAGAATATTTGGAAGTCTAAAATAATGTTCTGGACAAACAGGGAAGTGATTTCTGTCCATGAAGGACTCTGGATTTGGAATCTCATTGGAGACATTCAGTTTTTTCTCTGGAGTCAACTCTATCATTGTTTGTGTTACTGTAGTAGAAATAATGATATAGTGTATCTAAATCAGGAGATGCAGCATAGATCAGTAACTACCTAAATCATTTTAGCATAGAACATGGTTGGGATATAAAGGAAAATACTATCATAATGAACAGATCAAAGCAAATACTCAGAAAAAGAAAACATTCAGAAATTAAACCAAGCACATAAAGAAGCAAATAGGTGTTTGTTTGTTTTTTGTGGTATACAGCATAGAACTCTGGACCTCAAGCACACTAGATAGACAAGTGCTGGACCATTGGACTACACAGAGTCCTCTAAACTCTCTTTTTTCAGGGAAAGACATCACAGATACACACAATAGAAGAAGCTTTCCTGAGGAAATGGTAGACAATCACTTAAAATTTCTTCCATGAAGTTAAAGCAATAAGCAGTTTGAAATCGTGTAACAATATCTGAAGCCTTATTAAAAGTTCTAGAACAGTCTTAAAACTTGCAGTGGTACTGTCTTGCTTGAGCTCAACTGTAGTTACCTTTGTTATAATTGCCACCATTTGAATTAAGGAAACTATAAATTTATCTTTATAACAGGAGCCAACCCTTTGTGAAGGAAGAAGCAATAACCAATGTCATATTTATTCTCACACTTTTAGGAATTTGTAAAATTTCTCATACCCATACTTTCCCTTCCAAGTTTAGTTCAAAATAAATGGGTAAATGATTTAACTTATCACATGGTTGATATTTCTTAGTCATTCTATTCAGTTCTCATCTTAGGATTGTGCAGAAGTGATATAATTAGACTTACTGGGGAGGTAGATGACAAACTGTACTGGAACAAGTATTTGTATGTTTTTGGCTGAACACTATGAAAAGGGCTCTACCACAACATTCAGTGTGATTTTCTAGAAGATGCCCTTATCAATAACTAACAGAAAGGCCTCCCCATTTGCCCCCTAATTCCCTTACAGAACAAAGAAATCTCTTTAGCTTGTTAACATACTGATCTCATGTGGTAGCATATGATCTGCATATTACCCTTGTGATATAGATAAATTTGTAATATAAAAATGCCATTAAATAAATAACAGAGGGTAATTCTTTTCTTCTTCAACTGGAGAGTTCAGTGATAATGGAAAGCATGTTCAGAAACACAGTCACAGAGATAACAAGCCATAAACACAGAATGATTCAGTGAAATCATTTTGAAACAAAAAAAAAACTGATAAAAGGGAGACATTTTTCAAAGAATACATTTTCAATGTACAGGTGATACTTGGTGCTCCACACAAGGATTTTTAAAAATGTAAGTGATAGACTTGTTCGAAGTGTCCACATTGTTCAAATCTCAGTTGATTGTACAATCTGGGAACTGTACAGTGCAAATGGACTGTGATACTCACTTTACAGATATCAAGTGGCTGTGGGAAAGGACAATATTGGCAGGGCTTTTTTATGTGGAGTTTTAAAATTATGTTTTAAAAAAATAAGAAAATTATTAAAAGCAAATCTATTTCATTCTGTAATCTCTTTGTAAGTTCCTTATTTAATAAGGAACCAGACATTCTGTAACAAAGTCCCACCACACTAATAATGTACTCTGTGCTTTTTAACAACAAAAACTAAATCCCATAAACTAAAGATTCAGTACAGGATGATATTCAACCTTGCACCAGCCCCTCAGCTAGTCCAGGACATCTCAAGAAACACTTGAAATGCTACCAAACCCTAGCCGCCACTTCACATGATTTATGATGTCATTAATGTCAAGCTATCAGTGGACAAGAGTAAAAGAGACAACAGCAAAGCTGACTAAAAACAAATAGTTTTGATTAAACTCAAGGACGTTCAGTACAGCTTTCAGCAAAAAGGCATTCATCATTTCCGAAGCTGACCTTGGTTGCTTTTTTCCCCTTTCGTTTCTTAAAATCCTAAATGCAAACATAATGCATGTTGGGATTCTTGCAGACTCTTAACAATGTCGTAGCTATGTCCACTCTTTAAGCAAAGCAAATGAAGCAAAAGCCATTGCATCTTGTTCTGTGGGCTGATTGAGTATCTAATTGACCCATTTCCTTAAATTCCTTCTCTCCTCTCATTTTATTTCCCAGAAGAATTCTGTCATTTTCCCTCTAAATCATTTCAAAATAGTTCAATTCTCTGCCCCCCCACCAGAAGTTTTGATTGCCATTTTCATATTCAAACAAGAAAAGCAGTCAAATGGCAATGATGAGAAAGAAATACAACTGAAGTAAATTAAGCAAACAAATTATTTTGCCAGAAACAATTCAAACTACAAAAAACTTCATCTACAGACCTTGTATTTAAGGAAGACACCAGACTATTCCTTGGGTTATTACTGTGTTTACCTGTCTTGTAAAAAGCAGACTTAATGCTCCTTTATCTGAGACAGGCTCTATTAAGAGCATACCAATTCTTGTCTAAGCAAGAATTAGAATATAAAAATGCAGAGCAGAAACAAATGATATTTCAAGGATTTTGCTCTTTGTCAACATCCAGTTGGATCACATCACCTCAGGAAATCTTATTTCATGTCCTTGTAAAAGCTGTCATAACTCATTCAAACAGCAGGAGAAAACTAATGTTTCAGATTTTTAAAATGTATTTTAAAAATCTGTCAGTAAGCATGCTTTAGTTTCCCTTTAAGGTAATAAGAGTTTTTCACTGAAGTACAAAATTTAAATATACTCATCTAATATCTTTGTTGATATAATCTGAATTCTCATTTTTCTATTCCAGTAATTATTCTGTCTTATTAAAATCTTATTAATATCACACACTAAAAACAGTATGAGGCTTTATAAATGATGTGGCTTTCATTCAGGTAAATTCAATTACATCTCAATACAAGAATAGCAGTATTTATACATACACACACGTATGTATGTATATATGAAGAGAGAGATAACTATTTTTAAATGTCTGGAATATTCTCTGAAAATATAGCTGTTTTAAATCTGGAGTTATTTGCTTATCCACACTTAAAAGAATCTTTCCCAAATTAGGTATATTAGCTCTGATTAACAAAATATTTCTGCTCAGAGTTTTTTTTATGGGAAACAAGACAGGCTGTTTTATAAGTATTAACTGTGCATGAGAACATTTGTAATATCATCCTTGGAGAATAATAAACAGATACTGAGATTGAAATTCTGACATAGTTTACAGAACAATAATCCAAACATCTGTTATAATGACAAGGGATTTGAGAAGAATAGAGAGTACATGGGAAAGCTCTGCTACTTTTAGTACAGTTATAACGTTAAATCAAAGCATTGAAGTCAAGGCTGCTTGCTGCTAATATAAACATTTTTCTACATATTCCTGGGCCACAAGCCAGATCTTAGGATTCGGTTACAAGCACAAGGTCAAGAGGGAATCAACGGTATGAAATTGCTGCCTATGAATCAAAAGAATAAATGGATAATTAAACATGAAAACAAATTAGAAAGTATACTCTCATTTAACTCATCAAATGAATTTGTCCAGCAACTTTATGTATGGATTTTTCTTTTCTTTGCAAAAGCAGGATTAGTGAAAGTTTTAATGCATTTATTGATTAGTCCTGGGCTTTTAGCAATTTCCCTGAGTCAGGCTTACTATACATCATTTTTTTCTCTATATATATTTGATTCTCTCAGTAACCAACATCTAATCATAATTATGAAGAAAAATATATAGTTATAATATTTTTAATGTAAGTAAAGAAAGGATGAAAATGATTTGTCAATGAGTCTATCCAGTTTCCTTAAATGGGAATTGCTAAAATAGGCAATGCTATATGGAATCACTAGTCTTCTGGCTGTTAACTAATCAAAATTTATTTCTACTTAAGATTTTGCCACATTACATAGCCCCTTTAAAATCTAATTTCCTATAATATTTAGACTAGATCAGTAAAAAAGAAATGTTTTATAGGACCAAATATCAAGTATTTGATATCACAAAATGAAAACCGATTAGTACACTGGATATATACAAGGGATGATGAGTCTAATTTTTGTCATTAGAGTTCCTAAGAATTTCTTCTTCTAATAATACATCTGACTTGAGATATGAGTAAAAATAATCATTAAGTTCCAAAGAGAGACTTCTTTAAACTATGTTACTGGATACCCAGATTCTTTATTAGGGAAAGAAACATTTCAAGAACTTAATTCAAGTATAAAAGAAAAGAAATCAGTTTAAAATAATGGAATTTTTATGGATTGGAATATGAATGTGATTTTCTTTTTATTCTCTTCAAAGAAGTTTAGGAATATTTTGAAATCAAAATGCATGCAATCTGGGCTGGGATATGGCCTAGTGGCAAGAGTGCTTGCCTCGTATACATGAGGCCCTGGGTTCAATTCCCCAGCACCACATAGACAGAAAACGGCCAGACGTGGCACTATGGCTCAAGTGGCAGAGTGCTAGCCTTGAGCAAAAAGAAGCCAGGGACAGTGCTCAGGCCCTGAGCCAAGCCCCAGGACTGGCAAAAAAAAAAAAAAAAAAGCATGCAATCTTCTCTTCCCAGCATACATCTTATAAAGGCAAGAACTCTAAAGTATATATGCAAGTAACTATCTATGAGAAGTAATCTTGATAACTTGAAATAAGCAACTGAGAAGGCAAGATTTACCACAGAAAATATTCAATATTAGTGTGGAATGAGCTCATATGACTGATATTGAATTAACATCATGTGGAATAGCATCTCTCTAAATCATCTCATTCTAAAAGAAGTCTAGCATAGCCTCCACTCCATCCAAAAGGTGTCTCATAAAATGTAAATAAAGGAATTACAGAAGTAAAATGATGGAGAGAAATGGTACCACAGTGTTGAAAAGCATTGATTATAAAGGGAGACCTTCTACTTCCAGTAGAAACAAACACATGCCAGCCTCTCTTTCTGACTGCATACAATGATCAAAGCTGTATGAGCTGCATAAAGAACATTTGAGAACACAGAAAACTAAATACCAGCAGGGAAGAAAGGGAAGAACCCTAGAATTTAAAGTACTACTGAATGGATCATAGGTTCACATTTTTTTTTCCTATAATGCAATCCAGGACTTGGAAGTGAGTGTGATGTTCAGAACAGAGTGGGCAGGAAGAACTCTTTTAGCTCTGGCAGAGGAATAACATAGAAACCTTCCTTTTAAAGCTCACAGATATGAGGTGGGGGAATTTCTTGATTTTTCCCCTCCACTTTATTGTATCCCACACCCAAGGATGCCTTCAGCTTGAACTCTAAGAGAAAAGAAATGTCCCATCAGGTAGAGCTACATCTTTAATAGGTTGGATGAATTTTCTAGAGATTTTTCTTTTGTCTTCTTGTCTAGAAGCTATGCAATCACAGAGGAAGACAGTTTCTAAAGACAGGACTTAAAAATGAAACCTAGTACACTGGAAAGTACCAATGAGTTATAGAAAGGCTATAGCTTAGGAAAGCAATGATTTTCCTCAGTAAATGCTGTGTTATCCCTTAATTTTAAACATATACGAATATGTATGTTTGTATGAAGAGCATACCAGAGACATTGAAATCATCTTGATATGTAGAACCAAGGTCAAGTCTCAGACTGACCACTGGGTTCTGTGTATACAGAACAGAAAAAAATGGCTCACATGCTTTAAAACATAAGCTGACATTAGACTCATGGAGTCTAGAAAGATAAAACTTACATCACACATAGGATATGAGTAAGTATCAATGTTTCAGAATGTAATATTCAAGATGTTAAGAATATAAGCAAAAATCACTTGGCATATATGAAGCACAGAGATCTCCACTTTCCTAGGCAAATGAAATCAACAGACTCTGAAGATAACAATGATTGGTTAATTAAGCTGACAATGGATTTAAAAAGTATTAAAAAATTTTCCAATAGCTAATTGTAAAAATGTTATTGAATCAAATATTAAAGTAGAAAAAGCATCGACAAGAGAAAATGAATACCTATCAATGTATCATAGTCTGATCAAATATGGTCAGAACTAAATAGATAATTTAATGATTCATGGGATACGGATCCTCTACTTTCAATAAAAATCAAAGCTCACTGGGCATCAGGAGAATAAAAAATAAATCAACTAAAGCTATCTGGAAACTGTGGCAAAAGTATACATAACCTTATTTTTATATATAGTCAATACATACACAATGATTGTTTTGTAGGATATGCTAGCACTTAAAAAAGCTCTAATAAATCTGAAATGATGGCAATAATACCAACTATATTCTCTAAACTCAATAGAATAAAATGTGAAGTTGTAAAAATAAAAAAAGGAAAATCATAAATATATGGATGTTACACACAGTCCCATGAAGGTGATGGGTCAAATAAGAAATTGCATGGGAAATCAGAAAATATCTTGAAAATAATTTTTAGTAGTACAACAGGGAAAACTTAAGGAATGCTATTTAAAATAATGTTTTAGAGACATACATAATATAATTATAAATAAATGTGAACAAATGAATGTTTTCAAATTAATTTCTCATCTTAAGAAACTTTTATTAAACTAGAAAAAGAAGAGTAAAATAAACTAAAAGAAAGGAAGACAAGCTATGATAATTAGGATGAATAAATGAAATAGAAAAATTATAATAAAAAGGAAAACAAAAAAATAAACAAAATTATAATAGAAAAAAAGTTGATAAAGTAAACAGTGTTTGGGAAAAAAGTTAACAAAATTGACAATCTGTTAGCAGATTAAGAATGAAAAAAATACACTACTAAAATTACTAATCTCCAGAAGGAGTTGAAGAAGCAATCAATACTGGTGTATGGAAATTTTAAATATCGTAACTAACTATAATAAATAGCTATTTACCACAAAATTAAATAATTAGATAAAAAGGACAATTCTGAGGATGACAACCAAAAGTGATTTAAGCAGAAAGAGAAAACCTGAATATCAGTAGAAAAGTTGAATTCATAATTTAAAAACTTCTCAAAAAATGATAGTTCAGGTCCGTATAGGAGCCATCGTGACTACTATTAAATACTGATAAAACAATTCTTTACAAACTTCACAAAAATAGAGAAATGAATATACTAAGTGATTATATGGGGCCAATATTGCTTTGAGACCAAAACCAGATTAAGGTATTACATGAAAACTACAGACCAGGATCCTTTGTAATCGTAGATACAAAATATTCTCCACAGGGGCTGGGGATATGGCCTAGTGGCAAGAGTGCCTGCCTCATATACATGAGGCCCTGGGTTCGATTCCCCAGCACCACATATACAGAAAATGGCCAGAAGTGGCGCTGTGGCTCAAGTGGCAGAGTGCTAGCCTTGAGCAAAAAGAAGCCAGGGACAGTGCTCAGGCCCTGAGTCCAAGGCCCAGGACTGGCCAAAAAAAAAAAAAAAAAAAAAAAAAAAGACAAAAAAAAAAAAAAAGACAAAATATTCTCCACAAACCAGGTCCAGTGACATATGAAAAAAAGATTACAGTTACCAAATGATATTTTTCCAGGAATGGAAATGTATCCTACTTTCAGTGTCTCCATGTAGTGGAGTTTTAAAATACAATGTCTAGGATAGTCCTAGAAGATCACAATAGCTCAATAGCCATGCCTGTATTAACGAACACATAAGATGATGCTAAGCCTAATGAACTCCAAGTTATGGAAACAAGTGGTTTATCACTGTTGTTGTTTTCAACATGCCGTGCGAAACCATACCCTTTTCTCAATCTCTCTCTCTCTCTCTCTCTCTCTCTCTCTCTCTCTCTCTCTCTCTCTCTCTCTCTCTCTCTCATACCCTTCTTGGGGTTTTACCCATTATCACTGTAACTGATCTTAGTACCTTGGATACTGTATATAAGTGTATTGGAACTAGGTAAGGGGAAGGGAATACCAAAATTGAGAGACAAAGGATAAAAAGAGAAACAATTCCAACAGCAATACTTACAAAAACATTTGGTGTAAACCAACTGTACAACCCATGGTGGGGAGGGGGGGAAAGTGGGGGGAAAATAAGGGGGGAGTTAACAAGTTAGATAAGAAATATACTTGCTTTATATATGAAACTGTAACCCCTCTGTACCTCATTTTGACAATAAAGAAAAATATACAATGTAAAATAGCCTGTAGTTTAATTTTCATTGATGCATTCAATTTCTATGTATAAATTAGTATATGTAAACCACTCACATTTTAAATGACTATTGATACACTTGAATTAATGTGTAACACAATTGTCAGTTACATTTAGTCACTGCATCACTGTGGTTTCTTTAATCTTCTTCTCTTCATGTTTTCTCTAGTATTCACCAAACATTTCATATGGTTCTGTTTTTTAATCTTCCATGATTTATTAATTACACTTTTTTTAAAACAATCTTAGTAACTACTCTAGAAGTTATACTACACATTCTATTTAAGTTAAATGGAGTCAACTTTCAAATAATACTATATTCCTTCAGGTATAACACAAGTAACTATAACAAAGTATTTTTTTCCTAACCTCTCCCACTCTCTGGGACATTGCTCTCATACATTTCTGTTACCTTCACCCTATAATTATCAAATATATTGTTACCATAATTACTTTAAGCATACTTGTCTGTGACATCTACTAAGAATACTAAAATAAGACTTCATTTTATCTTTACTTGTCTTCTAATTGCAAGTTTTTACCCCGTAGAATTTTCCTGAAGCATAAAGATCTGACAAGACTGATCTAGTAATGAATTCTACAGTTTTTCATGTCCTAAGTAGTCTTTATTTGGAAAGATTATTCTGCTGAAAATTCTATGTTAATTTATTAAAACATATTATAAATACTTGACTTTCTATGATTCTAGTTAGTATGACTTCTGATAAGAAGTAATTGGATTATTATCCTTATTCTACTATGGAAAAACCGTTTTACCTATAATGCCCAGCTTCAAGATTTTCTTGTTTCATTTTTTTTTTAATTTTCCTATGTGAGGCATGAAAATTGAATTTAATATAATTGATGTTTTTCAAATTTGTTTTTGTTTCAACTGTTTGATTTTGAAGGCTTTATACCTTTGGTGTATTTTTTTCATTAATTTGGAAAGTGTGAAGACTTATTACTTTGGCTATTTACTCTCATTTTCTGCCCTTTTGTTTTCGAATTATAATTATGTTATACCTTTTAAATTTGTGACTGAATTCTCAGATTTCTTTTTTGTGATTCCCCCCACCCCACACACAACATTTCAGCTTGAGAGTTTATTTTCACTTTCTTTTGACTCACAAATATTTGTTGACTGATTCTTTCCCTAAGCCATTTTGTGTCAATCAAAAACATTCTTCATTTTTTTATTTTGCTGTTTGTTTTCTAGTATTTCCTTTTGTTTTTTCTTTGTAGTGCCATACCTCTACTTGTGTCACCCACTTCTCCTTGTATACAATTGTTGCACAATACACCCTTTACCATGCCAACCTTAGATATTTTAAATTACTTGTCTGAAGATTCCAGCATTTGTGTGGTATTTCAGTCTTATTCTGTTCATCACTTTCTTGGTTTTGGTTTTTAATATTTCATGTAATTCCTCTTGAAAATGAAAATGTTGATGCAAATAAATCTTTTATGTGAGAATTGCAACCTAAGTTTCATTAAATATTCTCAAGCATTCGTGATTTTTTTTCTTTGTGTGGGTGGGGCTTCTCTTTATTCTCCTGGGCAGATAGTTTAACAGACTGTCTCTGCAGGAGATTTGTATCAACTATAATCCATAGTCCTAATTTTCCTATTATGGGGCTATGTTGTCTGCTTTGAAAATATGGTGAAAGGGATAGTTTTTAGATACTCTTAAGGCTGTACCTTCACAAGTGGCTCTCCAGTTGTACAAGTTTCTTTACCCTATCTTTTATCATCAGAGCTCACCTTCTACCTTTAGTGTTCACCATTTATTTCCTTATTATGTCCTTTCCTTCTGCAGTTGATTGTTTGTTTGACTGATTGATTGATTTTTTGGCCTTGGTGTTTGAATTCAGGGTCTGGGCTCTGTCCCTGAGCCTCTCTGTGCTCAAGGCTAATGCTCTACGTCTTGAGCCACACTGACACTTCCATCTTCTTCTGAGTAGTTTATTGGAGATATGAGTCTCGTGGACTTTCCTGCCTGGGCTGGCTTTGAACTGTTATCTCCAGATCTCAGACTCTTCAGTAGCTGGGATTACAGGCGGGAGCCACCAGTGCTCAGCTCCTTCTACACTTTTAAATGCAAGGATATGACAGAGTGATAGTAATAAGTGTTTATTCTCTTCTCACCTCTAAGCTGATGCTTGATAGTCGGGTCCTGGCAATGTCTCCTCCACTGTAATTGTAAGACTCTTGGTATAGAGAATGCTTGGGAATACTTCATAGTGTTTACTCTTTTTTAACTGTTCTTATCTAATGCCCATTATTTTTTAATTTTACTTGTTTATTTTTGGCTCTTGGGATAAATTTAAGGCCCCCTATATCTTAGTTAAGCCATCTACCACTGAGCTATCCTTCTTATCCCTTAATCACCATTTTATATCCTCCTTTTCATACATTACTTCATATGCCTTTCTACCTCTGCAGCACTTTGCTTATAGATAGCAAATCAAAGAGAGTTCTTGATGATTCACAGGAAAACAGTTTCTTATCTGGCCATTTCAGTGACTTAAACATTCTTAGGACAATATCTGGAGTATGAAGTAATTCCAATCTCACATACCAATGCTAGTAGAATCAAAGCAAATGATTCCCATGCCAAGTGGTTGGAAAACAGCGGTGTGTACAGAGATAAGGACCTATATATTCCTAGACTTACATGAGCCTTCTAAACCACACCATACACATAGGAGTGGATCAGGTGCTGGGTGGTAGACAGAGTTGACTCCTGGGCTGTGGTTATATTTACTGATTGGTTGGCCACCATCATCCCTGTGCAGTCCCTGGAGAGAGATGACTTCTGGGCTACCCCACTCGTGATGGAGATAGACATTTTTCCTTCCCTTTATCAAATCCTCAAAAGGAAATTTACTGGTATTGAACTCAAAGATGCACATACTGAAATTTGAAGAAATTAAATAATGGGCTACAACCAATACATTATCTCACTTGCCTGCTTTCACTGCCCTGCTGCCATCCTCTTAATTTAGGCTGTAAAAAGAACTCCACTGTGCTCAGTGTTTTCCACCGTTGCCTTACTTCCAACATCTCCCAAAAAGAGTGAAGTCTCATTTATATGTATCTTCAGTTTCTCAACTTGTCAAGAATATTTGAACCCAAGCTCAGAAACTTCCATTAGGTTGAAAGTATGAGGCATTCAGGATATTCTACATCCCAGTCAAAGACATAAAATACTCTAGTGAACTCTGGAGAATGGAAGAGCCCCTGCCTACTTTTCCTGGTGTTCTATGTAGAATCTGGTAGAAATATAGTAGAAAACATTTAACCAGTGAGTTACCACCATAGAAATTAAATGTTGGCATATTTCATAAAGAAGTAAAGTAAAAATGTAAATAAAAAATTAAATGTGCTATAAAGTGTAGTGAAAGAAGTTATTTTGTTCAACTGGACAAGTTTCCATCATCAATAAGATATTTTTCTCTACTAGTTGAAAGCTATTTAGCAATTCTAACTCTGAACATGACATTTCTTGCTTCTAGTTCTAAAACATACTGATTGATTGACTAATTGATTTAGTGCCAGTCATGGTTCTTGAACTCAGAGACTGAGTACTGTTCCTGAGGTTTTTGCTCAAGACTAGTGCTCTACTCATTTAGCCACATCTCCTCTGACCTTTATGGGGGTAGAGGAGAGGGAGGCAAATGAATAGTTAATTGGAGATAGCAGGCTTTCCTGCACAGTCTTTCTTTGAACAGTGATCCTTAGATCTCACCCTTCTGAGTACCCAGGATTATAGGCATGAGACACTGGTGCTGGAATAATTATTTTTAAATAAGGGAAATATTGTTTTCCATTTTACTGGTAAACACTTCTAATTTAAACAATATGTGACTAGTTTTAATAAGATATTAATATAACCATGTGTTAGTAATATCAAAATATTTCCATTATATATTATTTATTAAAACAAATAATTTCAACTTAATTTTATTCCTTTGTAATAAATGAAATCTCCTTTATTTTACAGTAACTATTGATATTTCTACTATAATAAGTAATATTATGTCAGCTTACTTATATTTAACTTGCATTTTCCACCAACTTACATATGTTATATTTTTTTATTTGAATTACATTGCCATTAGCCTTACAAAATTACATTTACCAGGGTCAAATATAATCAATTTGAAAATAATCAAATAAGATTTGATTTCTGGGAATTCAGATTCAGGTTAAGTGGCTTGATTTAACATCTTTATTTTAAATGGTAAGAACTTTCAGCAACTGCCTGTCTGAAGTTATAAATCTAGTCTCATCCTTACAAAATTCATCTGAAAATAATAAAGATGAGCTTTTGTATTTTTATGGGACAAATGTAAAATGGAAATACTTTAAATATTACATTTTCCCATATTGTAAAAAATCCTTTGTACGAATAGCATCTAAAATTTTATTAAGTTTGAAAGTTATTGTGGAATTTTTCTCCATTTAAAATGCAGAATGTCATATGATAACTCTGTTATTTTTCTCCTACAAAAGCAGTGACATAGGACAGTGCCTTGTCATTGAGACATACATTATTATATTTTCATAATTTTTAAATTAAATGAATTCAATGTAAACCACTCGTATAAATTAACAGCCATAAAACTATATTAAAATAACAAAATTCTGTCAAAATATCTGTAATGTCTGAAAGCAATGCAGATTTGGTTTGAGGAAATATAAAAATGAATTCTACTGAATTATTACAAGACACAGATAGAGCATTGAGATATTTGGATTTAATCCAAGTTTGCCTTAGAAATTCCATTATTTTATCCCACAGAGTAGTTCAATATAATTGTTTGACTTATTGCCCTTTCTGACGTCCTATACCATGCCATTTTGTTTTATGGTCATTTAAGACTTGAGAGTAAAGCATAAGGGAACATTCTATCTAATTATATGTTCCAAACGCTTTAATACAATTAGATATATTAAACATTAGCTTAGGAAAAAGTTAAAAGAACTATTCAGTTTTAAGTCATTAAGCTGAAATAATCTAAGTTTTCTAGGAATAATCAAGGCTTTCCTTTTTTTCCTTTGTTATTTTTCTTTTTCTCGATTGGTTTTGCTTTGGTGTCATGGAGGTGTTAATTTTATTCTATCTAGTTTAAAAATATTAATTGTACATGTCAAAACAAAGATTTTTTTTCTGGAACTGGATGTCATATAAAATGTCACATTGGAAAAAATGGAAGCATAAACTCAAAAAGCTTTAGTTAACAAAATGAATGTTTACTGGCTAATACAGCATATAATGCAAAAAGAGCTTTACATGGTCTAAAGTAATAATATGAACACTGCATATCATTTGTAATGTGGTGTCATATTTTTAAAAAGTATTTCTACTGTTAAGATTTCTGTCACAGATCTCAAAATACCTCTAACCTAGTGTTTAGTCCACAAAATATGCAATGACTGAACTAAAAGTTCATGTAGGCTACTAATAATTTTGCTTGTCAGATATTAACTTATTTAAGGCAAAAAATGGATGCACATTTTATCTTCCATGAGTATTCTGATAAATAATAGTGACATTCTTGAGCCCAGCTTGAGAAGTTGCATGCTACTTGTAGAAAGAATCATAGTAGTCAATTACCGGTATAAATATTTACCATGATGCTAGCAGGAGATAGGTGAATTGAGAGGTGGGGGGAGAGAAGAGGAGACCAGCAGAGAGAAGAGAGCTTAATCACTATTGTGCCATAAATAAGTGATATTGATTCATTGATAACCTTGAGCTCATGTGTAAGTTTGAAGATATTGAATAACTTATTTGGTTCAAAATGTAAAAATGCTTACTTACTTCAAATATCTTTTTTGAAAATTGTCTTGGTGTGATATTTCCTGGGCTTCCTTCCATGACTTGCTCAAGAATGTTCATGTCATAGCGAATTAGAATAACAATTTTCCACAATGTTTAAGATTTTTAGCAGACTATAATCTTCATACAGTAAGAGTTCCATTGTTCTGGGGAGATTTGTAGACTACTCAAAACCATGAATGTTTTGCTCATGAATATAACATATATATACATATATATACATATATATATATACTATATATATAGAGAGAGAGAGACTTTAAATAGCTAGTTAAGTATCTCAAACTTAGAAGGCACATGGCCACCAGGTGATGCTAGATCACATTCATAATCCTAGCTACTCAGGAGGTTGAAGCCAGTCTAGGACAAGAAAGCCCATGAGACTCTCATTTCCAATTAACCACCGAAATAGGGAGAAGTGAAAGTGTGACTCAAGTGGTAGGCTGCTAGCTTTGAGCAAAAAGGTCAGGGTGGGTGCCTGGGTCCTGAGTTCAAGCCCCATGACCAGCACAAAAACAGAAAAAAGAAAAAGAAAGAAAAGAAAAGAAAAAATGGCAAAACACCAAGAAAAAAATATGATTGTTAATTGACGCCACTGTGAATTTTGCATTATGTTTAAAGGGTCTCAGGAAAAGAAAATATAAATTTAGTGAGTTTCCTGCATTATTCTAGAACAAATTGAAAGAGTATTTGTTGGAAGTATCTGCCAGATGGTCAGAAGTACCATGTTATCGTTATAACAATGTTCCAGAAAGAATAAATATAAAAATGAGCAGAATAAGTACAATATAAAAAGTACATTATGAATCAACTCTATTGTATTTGCTAAGATGGGAATTGACATGTTACTAGCTCACTATGGAAGAAAAGTTTACATTAACAATTAATGCATCCTTTTTTTTTTTTTTGGCAGTCCTGGGGCTTGAACTTGAGGCCTGGCTGCTGTCCCTGAGCATTCAGCTCAAGGCTAGCACTCTACCACTGAGCCATGATGACACTTCCGATTGTCTGGTGGTCAGTTCCAGATAAGAGTCTCACAGACTTTCCTGCCCAGGCTGGATCTTGCCTATGATCCTCAGATCACAGCCTCCTGAGTAGGTAGGATTACAGGCATGAGCCACCAGTACCCAGTTTGTATCCATCATTTAAATTTACAATAGCTATACAACAAACTTAGCAAAACACACAGTTACAATAGACTTTTAAAAATTAGTTGTTTCATTAAGTTTCTCTAATCAACTCTACAATTACCGTATTCTAAGTTAAATAGAAAGTATATGCTAGAATTAAAATACAATATCAATATGTGCAAATAGAACAAGGACATCTAATGAGACTGGTTAAAGAGGGGAGAGGAAAGAAGAGAAAGAATGGTAGAGAGGTGATAAATATCAAGAAGCATTGTACACATAAATGGATTTGTTAAAGTGAGAAAATCAAATGTAGTATCAGAGTGCTTCTAGGAGGGTTAGAGACATTTGCTTCCGTTGTTCCAGTGCCATAGCTAGTCAGCAAAAGATCAGATATCCTAGTC
The DNA here is from genome assembly GCF_023159225.1 of Perognathus longimembris pacificus. Lineage (NCBI taxonomy): Eukaryota > Metazoa > Chordata > Mammalia > Rodentia > Heteromyidae > Perognathus > Perognathus longimembris. The sequence continues at coordinate 22,755,230 of NC_063182.1, read as the reverse complement.
TCAGATGTAAAAAAAGTTCATAAATATAAAATAAAGTCCTGTGATCAATTAAATCTACAAATCAGCAATCTGTTCATGCCAGGTTTATATTGCATGGACTTGTTTCCAATTAAATGAGATTGGGGGGTTTGATTGAAAAATGTATCTTCTGAATGATGAGAAAATACATACATTTGTAATATTTAATAATGACTTAAGACAGTTTAAATATCCATGTTTAAACATCATCAGGGTATAACACAGGGAAGTGGAAAGAACAATGTTTTAAGAGTTTCATACAGTGAAGAACTTCACATGAAAAATTAAAGTTTGTCTGAACATACCTTAAATAAAGCATCCGGCATATGATAGAGATGGACCACTTGCTCTCATAAATCTGGCATTAAAACCGAACTAGTTATGAATATCTGTGACAGAAAGATTTAGCAGTATGCCTCATCCCCCTACCAGTGACTAAATAATTAGTCTTTCAGTTAATCTTCATTACCTTTGTCATCTTCCACCTTGTCCTTTAAAAATAAGATTGAAATAAAAGGATATCTAGAAATTCATATTGAGAAATATGAGAGCTGTTAGCCATTCGTGTGACAAAAGAGCTTGGAAGAGACAGCAAAAATTATTTCATCTAATCTATAGATATACCAATGTTAAATTGATTAAAATTTCAAAGGCGATTTCAATGCATTCTAATGCTGATGAATAGTCCCCAGACAGCAAAGATTAAGATGAAATGCAGGCTAGGAGGAAGCACTAAATTGTCTTGCACATTCCTTGGGTCTCTATATTGTTCTTACTTCCTGCCCCCACCACAAATCCTTCTCTTTCTTCAATTCTATGGCATTAATTTGCAACTAGAAAGGGGTTTATATGATATCAAGGAATGTTTATTGACGTCTTTTTCTGAAATCCCTTCTGGATTCTATAAGTGGATAAGACTCATTGATTGAAACTTAAATCCTTATCACTTCAACTCTTTGTCATTGGAATGGCATCTTTATTTAGGAGATAGAAGCAAAAAGATTTTATTCAAAGCCATTTTATTCTCTTCAAATGTGCATCTCTCCAAAACCCGCACATTTCTGTATAGACATTATATTCTGGTTTAACACTAATAGGATTATTCTCCTAAGAGTTGTTGACAGAATACAGGAGTGCACACATTTTTTTTTCACAGTCAGTCATAGTTCATCTTAGGGTGTTCACTGAGCTTGCATTACTTTTTTCTTTTACGCATATAACAAATATTTCATTGGAGTTCAGCAACAGGACCTCTTCCTAGTGAAATTTAGAGAACTTACCCTTCTGCTAGTAATGGATTTAAGAAATCTGGTTATTAATATTCCTATATAATCTAGGTGATTTACCCTTTGATACTTTGCTTCATGACTTAGTATTTAACTCAAACAAGAACATCTTGTGTTGTCACCAAGAATTATTTGTTAATGACTTTTCTGTTTTTCAGTTAGTAATAATCAAGCATATTTTTTCTTTCAAGACATGAGTTAATAATTTGATCAGAATATAAATCTAGAATGGCAAAATCATTAACAGCAGAAAAAGAATTCAAAGAGGAAAAGTAATCTAGCAACAAATTTACAAATTTTAAGTCCACCAAATACAATTCAAATGCCATGAAGTAAAAGAAAAAAAATGAAGTTACTCACTTCTAAATTTTATGCTTCTTCTGAACTGTCTTTCAAGTTATATTTTTGCCAGTTAACTATTAAATGAAATAACTGGAAACTTCAACCAACAAAATTGTGGTATTTTATGTATCCAATCTGGAATAAACTACTACCTATAGTTATAGTTATTCCTTCTTCATCCTGTAGTGAAATTTCTTTTAGTCAGGTTAGAACATTCATTAAAATTCTTATGATTCAAAACTAGAAAGTCAGTATTGGCACCTTTTGAGAGATGCATGTATTTTGAAACTAAACAGCAGTACAAAATTGTAACAATCTGGATTCTTTACAAAAAACAGATTCAGGCAAGCACTGAGTCTTTAATTAACTATTTCTAATTCAAAACCTGGATTCTGATGGACCACCAGGAGAGTTAAAATTACATGAAATTAGTTCAAGCCAGGGACAGTGGGTGTTGGCTCCTCTATCATTCTCCACCTCAAGGAAGACATTATTATTTGAGGTCCCACTGACTCCATAGCTCACTCTAAATCCATGCCAGCAAGTGCTAGCTATCTCCCCTGAAATCTTCATAAAAAATTATTTTAATATGATATTTTCAAGTACTTGGGAGGATGTTTAAGGAAACTCAAAATTAAGTGTATACTTGCTGGATCTAATATGAGTGTCAAGAATAAGTCTGGTCTCTAACTGAGAACTTTTAAATTACTTCATTTTTCTAGAAATGGTACAGACCTATGCACTGGGGTGTGACTATGTTGTCTACAATGCATGAGTTAAAACTGAATCCCTGACACAACAACAGGTTTGGGAGGTGAGAAGAGGTGCTGAGGTCATGAAGGTTCTGTCCTTGTGACTGGACTGATGCAGTTATTGAAAGGGCTTATTGAAGTGGGATCACTCTCCTTAAATCTCTTGGCATGTATCCCACAGAATATTTGATGTTGGTTACCCTTCCATCCTTCTCCAGGTAATGATGCAGCAAGGAATTAGATATCAGATGACAGCACACTGACGTTAAAATTTCTAGATAGACCCATGAGAAATAACTTTAATGTTCTTTATAAAATATCCATTCTTTGGAATTCAGTTGTAAATGGACAAGGAATTGTATTTCCCATTTTGATTTAACTGTCTGAAATGTCAGATCCAAATTTTAAGGATATGCAACTACATTAAATATTCAGCTCTTTAAGCTCATTAACCTATCCTTGTAATCTTTTATTTAGTTTTTACTTTGCCATTTTTCTTTTGTCTCATTCTTTGTATTTTCTTCAGTATCATTCAGATCTTCATGAAAAAAGAAAAGTTTGATCAATAAATAAAAATGTAAAACAAAATGTATCAGGATTCTAGATGCTGATAGGTTATATTTGTAATCCTAGTAACTCAGAAGGCTGAGATCTGAGGATCCCAGGGTTGCGATTCAAAGCCAACTGGACAGGAAAGTTCATGAGACTCTCATCTCCAATTACCAGCAAAGAATTGGAAGTGAGGCTATGGCTAAAATGTTAGAGCAAAAATGTTAAGGGACCTAGCCCCCATCCTGAGTTCAAGCCTAAGTGCTGGCTCAAAAAATAAAAATAAAAATAAACTAAATGAGCAAATAAATAAGTGTACAAGGAGTAGATATTATCAACTAGAAAGTTTCCTCCCAATTTTCTATGATACACACATTCTGTTTTAAGTAAACGTCCATATATTTTAATGCTTACATTCTGAAGCATATTCAGCACGTTACATATTTTGCACAAATCAATTTTGTCAGTTTTTGCTCTTATTTCCTGAGCTATTAGAGTTCTGTTCTGAAAGTCATTTCCCATGTTTCTACCTTGAAATGTTTCATCTATGTTTGCATCTAAGTAACATGAAAGTTTCAGCTTGTTACATTAGGTCTTTGACTCATTTCATTGTGTTTATATTGCTGTTTGTTTTCAAAACTGGCTTTGAACTCAGTGCTTTGACCTTGCTAGGCAAGTCTTTATCACTTGAACCATATCCCAGTGCTCTGCTGTCAGTATTTGTCACATAAAGTCTCACATGTTTTTGCTGAGGCAGTCTTCAACCATAGTCCTCTTATCAGTGCTTGTTGTGCATCTGAGATTAAAGGCATGTACTATTAAGTTCAACACTTGAGTTGATTTTGTGCAGGATGATATAAGAATCTAGTTTCCATTTTTTACATTTGACTATCCATATTCTCTAGCATCACTTAATGAAGGAGCTGTCTTTTTATACAAATGAATGCTTTTGTTGCTTACGATAAAAATCTAAAAACTACCTACTTGGACCTTCTGTATCTCCAATTTATCTTGTCTACATGATATTCCATCTTACCCAATCTAAATCAATATCACAAAACAAAACCAACCAACACTGGCAATGATGCAGAAAAATGAACTCTTATTCAGAGCTAGTAAGAATGTAAATTACTTCAACCAGCATGGAAATAAAGATGGAACATCCTTTGTAAAATTAAACTAGAACCCCTATATGATCTAATCATATCACTCTTGGAACAAAATTTCAAAGACTTAAAATTAGCTTGCAGTAGAGACAGCTTTATTCTCATATTTATAGGGGCATTTATTCACAGTAGCCAAATAATGGACTGAGTGTAGGCACCCATTAACAAATCAATGGATAAAGAAAATTGTGAGTTCATGTAGATACCTATGAAATCATATCATAGAACTATGTAAACCAAGACTGAATCCAAATATGGGAAAAGGAATACCATTTTTTGTCTACTTATTGGTAAGGAGTCAATCATGTTTCTGTTTTCATAACGTACTTATGTAAGATGTCAACACTCAGAAAAACAAAGAGATAACCCAGACTTCATTAGTATTTGTAACATGTTGTGAACCTAAATAATTTTAAAATAAAAATATGTTAAAATAATTATACTAAATTGTTGTTTAGTGTATTATGTTAATTATTCATTATAAGTAAATGAGCAAATTTCATTAATTCTACTTTCAGTAGTCCCTGAGCGTATACACACACACACACACACACACACACACACACACACACTCCACACCCATGAAACACCTGGTATGGTGGGACATACCAATAATCCCAACTCTTGGGGAGGCAAAGGTAGGAAGATTATGGTTTAAGGCAAACTTGGACAAAAACACCCAAGACCTCATCTGAAAAACAAACTAAAAGCAAATGGGCTGAGGGTATGTGGCTCAAGTGGAATAATATTTGTCTAGCAATCACAACGTTTGGAGTTCAATCTGCAGTATTGACAAAAAATAAATTTAAAAAGAAAATATCCTGTCTATTGACAAATAAACCTATAAAGGCATTATATTTAACATTTTTGGAATCTGTTTCCTGTACTTTTACTTTAAATATTATAACTACGTACAGGCACATGTTTTGTTTATAAGGATACTGTCATAGTCACTAAGATGATACTGTACCAGACATATGGATAACCAATATTAGAGAAGAAACTGTAAGAACACCAAGACTTAGTGGCTATTTCCAAGTTCTCCAGTGTGTACCAGCATGATTTACAAAGATAAATTCTTATCAAATGTCACAGTGCCTTCTCAATGTATTTTATGAAAATAAGTAGGGATCATTAATTGACTACTTAGTATATTAACAGGAACTACACTAAAGCATTATAACAAGTCTTATTTAATTACCATCCAGCTTTACAGCTGAGGAAACTGGGTGATAAACAGTAAATAAAAAGAAAAAAACAACTATCTGCATGTCACAAGTTAGTTAAATGATACGTCCAGACTAGCTGGAATTGTGGTACTAGAATACTCTGACCTCCAAAGCATAGACAGTGAAATGATTCTTCACTAATCAATTCTAACATTTATACACAGTTGTAGATACAACCACGAAGGCATACAACTGAGTTGCTGAGAACCTTGAGGTATTTATAAAAGCAATCCATTCTCAGATATTCAAGTTATGTCTAGAGATGAATCAAATGGAATGTGCATTACATTTGGTTTGCTTTACTACCCTTCTTCTTCATTGTCTTTGGCTTCATCTTCATTCTTTCCCTTCCAGTCTGAGGCTTAAAGTTAAGGCGCAGACAGTGTACCTGAGCATTTTTGCTCAGGGCTAGTGCCCTGCCACTTGAGCCACACCACCACTTTTGGCCTTTTGATGGTTAATTGAAGGTAAGAATCTCATGGACTTCCCTTCCGTGGGCTGGCTCCAAACCATGATCCTCAGATATCAGCCACCTAAGTATCTTGGATTACAGGCATGAAGCCCTGGCAGCCAAGTCAAATTACCTTTTAAGAACTTGTTGCCACTAATTTTATCAATTAAGAATTTTTACTGCATTTATTATGAAATAATACCATCATAAAGCAAGAATAAAACACTTCCAAGTTTTACTAAAACAAAATTGACATGAATATGTCAGAGATTTATTAAATGTAGTACTGATGGATATGCACTTAAGGTGTCCAAATTATTACTATTACTATTTATCTACTAAATGACAGACTGTGATCTTTGATCCATATTGCGAAACAACCTAATCTTTTCAGCTTAACACACAAATATTGCCACTTTTCAAACCTTTTTAGATCTGACACTAAATTCAATTCATGAGATCCTTGGTAGTCATCATTGAACAAAACTCATTCATTATGCATTTCTACTTTATGCCAAGTTTGTAGCTCAGATTTTCTTAGTGAAGTGCCATTGGCAACATCAGCTGCCAGCGAGGGGTATTCCTCATGTACTAGGTGAAAGTTCTTTATTCACACTAAGAGACTGAGGGTTTGATTGGACTTACACAAACATTCCAAGTGATGTATAAAACTCTGTAATTAACCTTTAAGGGATTCCACTGCTACCTAGTATAGGAATACATGATTAAGTGGCATTTTAATATGACTGGAGATATACTTCTACAAATATCGAATATTCAGAATTCCTAAAACAAAAACAAATGTGCTGTTAATGAGGGTATTTGAGTATAGTATTGGAAGTGTATTTCTGTAGTGAATGTATTGATTCAGTGTAGACTCTGCATGAGTTAAATCTTTGGAGGATTTGAAAGTACAACGCAAAAGTTATGGCAGCTAGTTATGTCTTATTATTTCTTGCTATTGCTTAACTGTAACCTATTTTGAAAGTTAAATTGTAATGAATTTTGTCCCTTAGAGTTATCTGTGAGAAAGAACGATATGATCTCACTCTTATGGTAAATGCTTAGAATATAGAAAGTTGATAGATTAATATTGAGAGAAAAGAAATATAAAAGTAGCTGGGCATGGTAGCTCATGCCTGTAATCCTAGCTACTCAGGAGCAAGAGGTTAGGTGGGGGTCAATGGTATTTGGTGCAAGCAGGGTTAAAATATTGCAAGATCTCATTTCAAACAGTTAAAGATGGCATGTATGTATCATTCCAGTTACAAGGGAAACATATGTAAATAGAAGGATCATAGTTCATGTTAGGCTTGGAATAAATATGTTACCCTATTCAAAGGATGGCTAAAACAAAAAAGAGCTAAGTATATGGCTTTAGTATTAGAGTACTTTTTCTGCAAGCATAGAATCTTTAGTCTAAACTACAGTGCCAACAACAGGAGTTTTTAAAAACCACTGTAATACTTCACTCCAAAAATATTCTTATTAAATTTGTTCAAATTGTCTCTAATATGAAAAAAATCTGTTTTCACATTCATACTATTGTATTTCTAATGTTTCTATAGAGTATGCATATTGAGTTATAGATTACATATTTCAAAAATAATTATACATGTTCAGTTGCTATGTTTTTAAGTTGAGTTTCAATTAATTGTTTGGTCATATTTATTTGCTTATTAACATTTTTAATAATTTATCCTTTATATAGTTTGAAAATGTTATTTAAATATTATTTGAACTAAATTCTTCCTTTTTGGCTTTTTGGAGACATTTGGTATCATTATGTAGCTCAAGCTGTTTCAAACTTAGAATCTTCCTACTTCTATCTGTGGAGTGCAGTCACTGAACGTGCGTTATGCCTCATCCTGCTTAAAAGTTTTAATATTTATGTAATCCGATCTAATCCAATTTACTGATTTTTTTCCTTTGGATGATATGCTCAGAAAACTCCTCCACTATAATGAAAACTCATTCTTTTCAGTGATTCTTTAATTCTAACTTTCACCTTACCGACTTACATAAGACACTTAGCTTTGAATTCACACTAAAGTTAGAATCCAAATTTGTTTTCTTTTTTTATCCTTGTGACTCATCATACTTTTTCAACAGTAACTAAATAAACTTACTAATAGAGACTGGATAATGACAGTCTTGCCCTAATTGAGTTTGATGCCAGCATGTGTCACTGTAGGGCAACATAATAGATTTCAGCTAGTTATAAAAACACCTGCATTTTTGATGTGGTATTCTCATTTCTAACAGATAATTTTACAACTCTTAGCTATCAGGTGCCACAAATTCCATTAAATATTAGAATAATTATTTTCTACTTGATGGCATAGAAATGTAGTATAGGTGGAGCTTGCCATTTTATTGTAAAAAGATACAATGCTTTCTCCTGTTTGTGTGTGACACCTCTTAAGTTTATTTTGTCATTGATTGGAAGTAAGTCCTAGTTACCACTGCTTCCAGGACAATATATTCTAAGTTTAATTACAATATAAAAATTCCTACAAATTAAAGTCAATATGCTCCACCTATAAATATAAAGCAAAAGATTAGAATCACAGAATTAAAATGTAGCAGTTAGAGGACTCATGTTTTTCTGCCATAAAATATGGACTAGAACACATACACATACTTGAAAGTAAATTATTTTTAAAAAATTGACAGCAACTCTAACACTGAGTAGAAAGAATTACTGGTTAGAGACAATGAATAGTGATATGTATTAAATAGATTCTAGTTGATAGGTTCTTCAGAGAAACTTTTCCACTGCACACAGAAGCATGAACGCTTAGGTAATATGCCCAAGGCTCACACTTGTGATAGGTTAAGCCCAGTTTAACCACAAGATGTCTTCTCTCTTCTCTGTATCCTTAACCAAATCAGTGTTTCTCTCCAAACACTCGGCTTCTTCAATGGTCTTATATTCTCAAATGGTCCCATGAAGGTTAAATCTAAATGGTAGATGTGCTACTAACAAGTTAAAGCAAAATATGAGTTCTACCAGCATAATAAAACAGTAGCTATTCATAATCATGCAAGTCATAATGGAGGGTTAGAATAATGACTGGACTCTATAATCACATATACTTCACATTTTCTTTTTTTAATTGTCAAGATGATGCACCTTGGCATTATAGTTACATGCTTAAGGTAGTGAATACAGAAACATTTCTTGTCATATCTGTTATTCTCTTCCTCATTTTTCTCCCTCCTTCCCTCTCCCCAGGTCCCTCACCCTATCCCCTTGCTTTGTTCATTATTTTTTCAAAAACACACATACAAACAAACAAAAGTCTTATCCTTAATCTACAATGCTGGTCTAGTCTAAAATGCGTATATCCTCTACGGTTATTAATTATAAAACACATCTTTCCAGATCAGGTGATATATGCATATATGTCTCTTTTCTTTTGCTTAGTGCAATCTGCTCCTTCTTTATCCCTTATTTCCCCCTCTCTACTTCACATTTTCATTCATCTATCATTCATTCAACTAATAAATGTGTAATGAGCACTTATTATGAGCTATTTCTTTTCACTGTTGAGGACAGCACTTATATCCGTAGTAAAATACACAACAGTTACATGTCTGTTCTCATGAAGCCTCCAGGAAGTTCAGTAGGTAGGTAAGATACCTTTAGAGAAAACCAGTCACATTTTAGGATATATAGAGTTGTTGGATGATAGTAATAAAATTAGCCCAAAGAAAGCATAATATTCCATGCTTAGTACCATAAAAATCAATTCTACTAAACAAATACTTCACAGAATTTTTTTCAGAATTGAAACCATATCACATTGGAGATATCGTAATTCTTTAATATGTGAGAAATATCTTAATGCTATAACTGCAAGTTATTATTGATGAAACTTGGGCCAGTTTAGTAAAAGTGATTGTTAAGAGTAAAATTCATAGTAAGTACTAGATTATATAAAGTGTATAATTTATTTTATTAAGATCTGATGTAATAGATATCATTTGATGACTAAAGTTTTGAGTCTTACTGGAAGCCAAGATATAAATACCCAGGTGAAAATGATCATTTCCCAGTCCCTGGAGAAAACATATAACATAATATTGCAAAATAACTAAGTAAGCATTTTGTTAATACATGATAACAAAGCATTAAATTCAACTAATCTTGACAATTAGCCAGGAAAATCAACAGACTGCCATCAAACACCATAACTGAATCAGATATATAGTGCTTGCAGATTCATTTTATTGTAAAGTCAATAAACCATGACATTAATAGGCCTGGTTTTTGGTTTCATTGTACAATTGTTCTTGGTTTTTCTGTGTGCTAAAGCCGATATGATTTTTTTACAAAAGGAAACTGAAGTAGAAACCACCACATTCCAAGGTGAACTGCAGGATGTGAACATTCTGTTAAATATTAATACATTGTTAGGAGACATCCTGCATGGTGGGGAGGCTGTCCTGTTAGCCCTTGGTGGGTTTCCTTACTGTAAGTTATTTATAATGTATTTCTTTGTGAGCTTATTTTGAATGCCCAAGCAGTAACTTCTTGGTACCATCAAAACATGAACAAAGTTGAGCTTTGGGTTTCTGAGTTTAATATGAAATACACTTGGCTGTTAAAACCATATCCAAATCTCACTATCAGCCATTATCTGTACCAGATGAGCTGAGTCACCTGCTAATTTGTAGCTACGCTTTGATGTTCTCTATCCCTCAGATTGGAATTACTTAGCTCTTTAATGTGACATCTCGTTATTATGTATTTTCTCTAAGTATCAAATTGTCTGCATTTTAGTCTAGAAGATCAATGCCCTCAGACTGTAACTAGTGTCATTTTTGTTACCATTTCACCAACATTTGCACTAATGCAGACATAGAATGGGTGTGTGGTAAAAGTTTCAGAAGGAAAAACCAGACAATGAATCCATACTTGCAGTGGTCAATTGTATTTTAGTAATGGGAATTCATTAAAAATTCTATGCAATAAGATAGAAATCTCAAGTGGAAAATTACATTTGAAATGTCTGTTATTTTAGTTACTTTTCATTATGATAATTTTTATAAAGTTTTCAATTTACATGATATATATCATTTAGTGCATTAAAACTTTTTTTTAAAGGTCAAAAAAAGGCAATCAATATCTTACTTGGAAACTTAGGATAACAGTTGGCACTAATAGTTTCCCTCTTTCCATGTATATACACACAGTGCAAACTTGGCATTCATGAGCCCCAACCATTTCAATTCTGCTAGAAGTTTTAGGAACAAGATTTTCAGATAGAGAAACTTTTCCCCCTTTTCTTGTAACCAAAGGCAATGTTTATTTCCAAAAATTGTCCATCTGGTTCCTTTCATGAGCTCTAAATTTACAAGATAAAAATCTAGAAATATAATTAATATATTTTCAAGAAGAGACTGTTTAAGGCATATGCTTCTGCAATGCTTTGTGAAAGCTTTGACACATCTAATTTTGAAATCTGTGTCTCCATCCTAGGAAAGGATGAAGTAAAAGCCAGGGCCTGTAGCCTTTGCAATGGAGAAAGATGTTTTTAGTGATCTATAGCTGCAAACCAGGGGAGGAGGATTTCAATTTTGCTCTTGAACATGTATCAAGCCCTATTGCCAACACATAGTCTTTCCTGTCACACATTTCACTGATTCTAAATCAGCGAACGAGCTATGTCTTCTGGCAGCCTTATTGGATTGAATCTCTTCTCTTTCAAATCTAATTGTTCCTACTTGCTAAATAAAACCTGGTGTTCTGCATCTCGGAAAAATGGCAATGACTTTCTAAATTTTGTGGTATTAATATTTCTAAAAAGTAGACTCACTAAAAGAAGGCTCTAGTATAGTAAAAGGAAAATAAGTTTGAAAAGATGCCTATAACATATTTCTGAAAGTTGAGATTCTGGGAGGGCCATGAGATCAGATTGCCAGTCTTTGAGGTTAAAATACATTGATTGTAGTTCAGAGGTTGAGACACATCATCACCAGCAAGTGACTGACACATACAAAGAAGAAAGTACATAGCTGTTGAGTAATATACTGGAAACTCGAGACCTCTGAATCATATATATCGGAGTCACTAGCAATTGTTGGATGACAAACCACTTAATTTCTGTCAGCCTTTTCTATAAAATATTAGACTGAGGTTGAATCTGCCTAATGAAGTTTTTGTGATTAGTGCCTGAACCGGCACTTGGGAGGATATTACTGGAAGGAGGCTTTTAGTTTGGGGGTTAATTCTGGCTCTATTTCCCTTGATAATGCATGCCTACAAACTGAGAATTAATTACTCTTACTGTATGGCTCATCTGGGTCTTGTCCAAAGAGGATGCCCAGGACATTGAGATTTTCAGGCAAGTGTGTCATGATACAACTATAATGATATTCCAGGAGTTTTCTTATGTTCAGATAATGCACGTAATGAACCAGGTATTTCTTCACTTGGTAACACGGGTAAGTAGGAACATTTCATAAATTAACATTTCTGTTAAAATCTGTTTAAGGAAGATGAATACCATGTATGCTTACATATCCATGCCAACTGCATATTTTGAGCCATCTTATTTTCTCATATAGCTCAGAAGGTATACACCTAGGTATCCTACAATTTCATGCCATGATAAACTGTCTGCTTAGGAAGGGAAACTTAATTTTGATGCGGAGTTTCATGCATATACACACACCATCATAGAAGTGTTAACACAATCATTGACTGGAGGTAAGGATAACTTACAATGAGTAAGGAACATTGCAACATTGCAAAAAACTCATCTTAAGTAGTAATTTAAATTGAAATTGAAAAACATCTAGTAAAAGAACCATATGTTTTTCAGAAGTTGATTTTTATGATGGATATTTCTTTACTTCTTTTGACAAATCAGAAGCAGATTAATCTATGTGCTGACACCTGCCCTACTTTCCACATGTGATCAGCTTCATTGGTTTTGATATGTCAGACACAATTTTTCTCCCTAATTTTCAAGTCATAGACAGTATTTCAAATTAGTTTCAAAACAAAAACATTGTCTTTGCCATGATCCCTATTGAATCTGAATCTCCCAGAAGGGAACTGGAAATCTGAATATTTATTAATATGAATCTTAGTAATATTTTTCAAAATGTTTTTTTTTTGTTTTTGTTTTTTGTTTTTTTTTTTTTTTTTTTGGCCAGTCCTGGGGCTTGGACTCAGGGCCTGAGCACTGTCCCTGGCTTCTTCCCGCTCAAGGCTAGCACTCTGCCACTTGAGCCACAGCGCCGCTTCTGGCCGTTTTCTGTATATGTGGTGCTGGGGAATCGAACCTAGGGCCTCGTGTATCCGAGGCAGGCACTCTTGCCACTAGGCTATATCCCCAGCCCCTTTCAAAATGTTTTGGAGGTTTATTTCCAAATTATGGCCTGGACATGTACCCTTTCTTTACTATACATGTGCTGTCAGTTCCATGTATTTGATCAGATTTAATACTCTGTCATTTGTATTGATGGCAATGCAGGGATGATTTGTTGAAGGCAAGTGACAGTCTGTGATAATAATATCATTGAAGTCTGACATAGTTTAACTCAAATTTTTTTGAATAAGCTAAATTATCTGTATAATTCATGAGAAGAATAATTTGGACATTCTTTGGGCCAACTATGTAACTTTCAGCAGATGTTCTAAGTGACTTGCAATTCTCTGGTTAACCAAATTACATGAAAAATGTTAAATTGGGTCAGTGATCTGTCATCATAGTTTAATAGCTTTCAGTGTACTTATGGAATATTTTCATAATCTTGTCTTAATTACTGACTGCTCTAGTCTTATAAGAAAATAACTTTGAAGATGAAGCCTAGGAACTTCCAAGAACTATTGGTACTCAGAATCAGTTTAGTACTTGATGCTATCTGTCCTGTGCCAAATACATTTATTCCCATACTTGTATGAAAAATCTGAGCCCCCTCCAATAAAAGTGGCAAGGGCTGTGGTTTATTGTTCTTTTAAGCTATTTCTAAAATGAAATTTTATAACATAAATATTTCCAGACTTGAATATATTTCCTCTAAAATTTTTCACAACAACATTTACCACATGGTAAAATTATTTTCTCATTGAGGACTGAGTGTATAAATCAACGGATAGTTGCAAACTTACTATCATTAAGTACTGGATAAATTAGACTCAGTCCATAGCTTCCTGGAGTTCCTTCTCCAGATGCAATTATGATAGAAACTAGGGTATAATCAAGACTTAAGAAGTTTTGGAGCAAGTAAGAACATGTTGCTTTAAAAATGTTGAGGATAGGGCTGGGAATATGTCCTTGTGGTAGAGTGCTTGCCTTATATACATGAAGCTCTGGGTGAAGAAGAAGCCAGAAGTGGCATTGTGGCTTAAGTGGTACAGTGCTAGCCTTGAGCAAAAACAAGCCAGGGACAGTGCTCAGGCCCTGAGTTCAAGCCCCAGGACTGGAAAAAAATGTCAAGGATCATGGACATCCCTCATCTTTAGGAAGAAATACTTTCTAGAGGAAAATCATGATTTTCTAAGTGAGGACACACTTCTACTGACACCGTGTTTCTCTGTATATCATCATATATTCTGAGGAAGTTCTAGTCTAGGCTAATTCTTATTAGATGAAAATCACCATGGAGTATTTAATTTCTGAACAAATGATACAACTTCACAATCCATGAAGACCTCCAGTGCAGAGTGTGCTTTAAAGATGGCTATATATGCAAAAAAGATAGGACTGGGTTTATTGTTCTGCTACTATACTGAAAGTCTTACAAATTTTTAAACAAGGTGTTTTACATTGCTCTCCACTCATTTTGTGATTGTCCAAATTAATAAAATCAGTTAATTAATCTAAATTAATTGAATACTCTGACATCACAATATATGCACTTGGAGGTTATTCTTTCTTCAAACAGCTGAATGATTTTCTTAAGATCTTAGCACAAGTTTCACTTTCTCAGAGTGAAGAGAGTGGGGTATTGTAGTGTCCTACTATCATTTTTTAGTTTGTTTTTATGTCTATGTGTGCTTTTATGCCCAGTAGATGCAGTAGTGTTGTTTGGTTGCACAGATATTTGGTGCATAAATGTTATGAATTGTTCTGTGTTCATGATGCAAAGTTCCTTTTGCTAATATGAAATGCTATTGTTTGTCTTTCCTGGCTAGATAATCCTGCCTGCTTTCTTGTCCTATTTGATTGGTAGTCATTTTATGCAATATTATCCTAAATTGATGCTTATTTTTATAAAAAATATGGAACATTTCACAAAAAATTGAATGTCATTCTTGCACAGGGGTTATACTAACCTTCTCTATATCATTTCAATATGCACGGCTGAAATGAGAAGTGAGTACTGGACTTCCTAATATTAACATAATTGCTTAAATATACAACAAATATTGTCTTTTAAATATAAGGAAAGAAAGAAAACAATTATTCTGTTTGTCATTATAGATTTGAAGCCTATATACATGATTTTATTTGGTGATAGTCTCTTTAATACCTTTTATGTTTTAAACAAAATCAAGCATCGATTCAATGAGCAATGAACATTGCTTACATAGATGTGAGCACTGATGACTGTTGAGATGGTAACTCAGTTTTTATCTGACTAGGAATGTCATAACACAAAATGTCACAGACTATGTAACTTAAATTTAATTTCTCAAAGCATAGTAAGTTGCAAGTCTGAGATAACAGAGCCAACAACCTTAGTTGTTTCCTCCTCCACCTTTTCCCCCTCCTTCTCCACTGTCTCCTACTCCTCCAGCCTTCCACTTGAGCTTGTTAAGCTTGTGCTCTACCACTTGATTCATGCTGCTATCCATAAGTTTGGTTTCTTCTGAGGTCTCCCCCTTGGATTGAGGATGATCTTCATGTAATCTTCCCTTCTAGCTGTCTATGTCCAGATTTTCTTTTTTATAAAAATCATTATAAATTAACTCATTTTAAAGATCCTGTGTCTAAATATAGTCTTTTTCTGAGTCACTGAAAGTTATCATTTCAGCATGTGAATTTTGAGGCACCCAAGGATTGTGCCTAGGAGAAAGTGGCCTACATGTAGAGCCTTTTCAGTACTTTTAGAACTGCACTCAAACTTCTTCATATAGACCACATGGCCCTTTCATTTGGGTTTTGATGATGTAACATTTTCCCTTCCACTCACATATTCAGATACACTATCCCTTCAGGCTGTCAAACATGCATAGGCTTCCCCCCCACCCCCACCATGGTTCTTTGCATTTGTCTTGGTGTAGCATATTCTTGGCTAAGCTCTCTAAGTATCCCTAAAGTCTTTGCCTAATTTTATACAAAAAAATCACCTTTAGCCAAATTATGTAGATTAACTATCCATATTATTTACCTTGCCTGGTTTACTTTCTGAGTAATTTACAAGAGAAAAAGAATGAGACATTGATGTTTGATAATTGATATATTCTGATTTAGGCCTCTGTGAATTACTAATTGAGTTCACTCTTACCACAAAGCTGTGTTGTTCTTTTGGATATAAAAAATTCACAGGACATTCATATGAACAAGACTATTTAGGTAAAAATCACACCCCTCTCTAATAAAACATGTGACTATTGCTTTATTTTAATCAGTACAACAGTATACTTTTAATCTTTTCCTCATATACTTTTTGTAAAAGTAAAATTTTTGGGCAATCATAGAATGACCTGGTTTGTAATAGCATTCACTCTAGAATATACTTTCATCTCTTAATCCCTTCCCATCATGCCTTAGAGCACAAATCCAAGATCTTTTTCGCACACTATCTCTCTGAGGTACAGTACAGAGCCCTCAGCTGTGAGCTCTTTCCACAACAAGTATAAAACATGACTTTCTCATCTGCCTGTTTCTGATAATCTTTGGCTGTTGACTGTTATCCAGATCCAGCCTTGCTTTATGTCTGTTTCTTCTAGGGAACTGTTAACTAAAAGAAGGGAAGTCTGAGCTTTCTTTGTCACTTCACGATTGCCAAAGGCTCTCACAGTTTCAAATTTCTGGTTCAGAGCAGGCCTTCAGTTAATATTTAATAAATGAAATATGAATGTATTCGAGAATATTTATTCTATTCTGTACATATTTTATTTTAATAATATTTTACATTATAATTTATGCATTTTAAGGGCCCCTTTAAAAATTCTCTAGGCCTGGATATTGTCTGATGGGTAATAGAACTGGGGGAAGGGAGAGGGAATACCAAAATTGAGAGACAAAGAACAAAAAGAAAAACCATTCAAAAGAAGCAACACTTAGAAACAATTTGGTGTAAACCAACTGCACAGCTCTTGGGGGGAGAGAGGAAGGAGGAGGGGGAAGGGGGAAATAAGGGCGGAGGTAACAAGTAGAATGAGAACTGTACTCACTGCCTTTCATATGAATCTGTAACCCCTCTGTATCATACTTCGACAATACAGAAAAAAAAAAGACTAGATAAGATGAACAAGAAAAAAAATTCTCTAGGCCTTCCTACTAATGTTATGTTGCCATTTGTACATGTTGGAGTTACTTTCTGTAATTGGGAGCAGAACTCATTCTAGAGGAAAGAGAATAAGTATTATTAAGTGAGGAAACAAAAATTGGTATTGGTATACACTAAGCAAAGGGTTTATGAAATACACTAGATAGTAGTATTAATTAATCATGTATTGGTCATTGGGAACCAAGGTATTTATTAAGTGAGATTAAATATCAAGATGGCTAGACTGTAGAGCTACAATTAAGTTGTCACCATCATTCACATTGAATATTCACTGTTCATACCTGATACAAAAAATAAATCTATGAAAGTATTGTTTTCTTATTCATTGTAACCTTAACTTGCAAAAAAGATGTAAGCTATTTCATGGGGAATAAGTACACAAACCTAGCACTAGATCATTGCATTTTAAGTTTTACATGAAAATATTGAGCAATTTATGTGTCATGAAGTTCTTGATTTAAATGTTTTCTGCTCATCAGAGAAGACTCTTTTTAAGTCTTTATCCCACTTGTTGAGGGGGCTGTTGTTTCTTTGTGGTTTTGTTTTGGAGGAATTTAATTTTTTTTAGTTCTCCATATATTTTAGATATGAGGCCGTTGTCCACTGTATGGGTGGTAAAGATCTTTTCCCAATCTGCAGGCTTTCTGTTTATCTAGTGAGCTATGTCCTTTGCCCTGCAGAAGCTCTGCAGTGGCCAAGAGACATATGAAAAAGCGCTCTACATCACTGGCCATAAAAGAAATGCAAATCAAAACAACATTGAGATTCCACCTCACTTCAGTAAGAATGTCTTTTATCAAGAAAACTAACAATAATAAATGTTGGAGGGGATGTGGCCAAAAGGGGCCTCTAATTCATTGTTGGTGGGAATGTAAACTGGTTCAGCCACTCTGGAAAAAGGTATGGAGATTCCTCTGAAGGCTAAATATAGAGCCTATGACTCAGCAGCCCCACTTTTGGGCATCAACCTCAAAGACAACAAACAAGAACACACTAAAGCCACCAGCACAACAATGTTCATCGCAGCACAATTTGTCATAGCTAAAACATGGAACAAACCCACATGCCCATCAGTAGACAAATGGATCAGGAAAATGTGGTACATATACACAATGGAATTTTATGCCTCTAACAGAAAGAATGAAATTGCCCCATTTGTAAGGAAATGGAAGGACTTGGAAAAAATTATACTAAGTAAAGTGAGCCAGACCCAAAGAAACATGGACTATATGGTCTCCCTTATTGGGAATAATTAGCACAGGTTTAGGCTAGCCACAGCAGAGAATCACGAGAGGCTAATAGCTATGCCCTTATGAAATGATGCTAAGTGAAATGAACTCCATGTTATGGAAATGACTGTTATATCACTGTTGCAATTACTTTCAACATGCTATGTGAAACCGTAGCTTCTATTGTTGATGATCCTCTTGTATTCTCTTCCTGTGGTTATACCCGTACTATCACTGTATCTTATCTGAGTACACTGGAAACTGTATATACTGGCATTAGAACTAGGAAAGTGAAAGGGATTATTAAAATTGAGAGACAAAGGATAAAAAGACAAACGACTCCAAAAGCAATACTTACAAAACCATTTGGTGTAAATCAACTGAACAACTCATTGGGGAGAAGGAAGGGAGGAGGGGGGAGGGGAGAATGAGGGAGGAGGTAACAAACAGTACAATAAGTGTACCTGTAACCTCTCTGTGGATGACTTTGACAATAAATAAGAAAAAACATAAATATTTTTTGCCTTCAGAAAACTGAATTTCAGGTATTCTTCTTTTTGAAAAGAATCAACCCAATTTAAAAACCTGCTCACAAGTTAAAGACATTCTTACTGGTGGATAAGAAAACTGTATCATCTTATGTATTCAATGTGATATTAACAGTGAACTCTTTAACTTTATAAATATTTTTGAGAACTAAGTTTTTTTGAAACAATAATCAATATGTAAACAAATGAGATGGAAGAAATTTTGTTTTGTTTCTGACAAATGGACAGCAAATTTTAATTCTTAATAAAAAAAATCTACTTCTTTGAAGCTTTTAGCATAGTCCTCTGAAAAGAGGACTTAATTCTGTAATTTAAGGTAAATTGCACACAAATTAAATACTATCAAACTCAGTGTTAAAGAAAAATTATGTTCATGGTTTGTTTACCTAGACTAGCATAAAATATCAATTTAAAATTTTCATGCCATAATAATGTGTAGCTAGATATTTACAATTCCATATAATTCTACAGTTTGGCATAATGATAATGGAATAAAAACAGCAACAACAAAAATAAAATCTCTGGTGACAGAAATTAACAACATATAATAAAGAAGATAATGAAAATTTGCCAGGAATATCTTTTTCCTAGTGTTTTTGTCTAAATGTTTCATTTCTAAATATGTCAAATGAAAGTTTAATGCTCCCTTTTTATGGTGTATTGGGGACTTTTTCACTCATGAATGGCAGTCCAAGCTATGCCTCAAGTTCCACCATTAAATCCTTAAGGAACAATATTTCAATTTCCCCTTAGAACATAAAATACATTCTATCAGTTGTACAACTTTGCATAATATTCCCAAGAGTGATTACATTATTCATTTTGATAGGCATTAACAAATTACCCACTAGAAAGTAAATTTATAGGTATCCAAATTCTTGGATTTTTTTTCTTAGTATGAACAATGGTTATAATAATTACAGAATCCTCTTTTCTTAATATTTATGCTTATATTTGTTAAGGATTCAATTCTGGCTAAATAACATCCTCAGTTTAAAAATATCTGCAGTTTGCTGGGCACTGGTAGCTCAAGCCTGTTATCCTAGCTACTCAGGAAGCTAAGATCTGAGCGTCACCGTTTGAAGCCAGGAAGTCTATGATACTGCTATCTATAATTCACCACCGAAAATCCAGAAGTGGAGCTTTGGCTCAAGTGACTTAATGATAAGTTTGAGGAAAAATGCTTGGAGACAGCTCTCATGCCCTAAATTCAAGCCCTAGGAGCCAAACCAAACCAATTAACCAAACAAAAATCCATGGAATAACATTAATTCTGACAATTTTACCTACTTTTTGCTTGCTTTCTGTTAGTTCTAATTCAAAGGAGTTTTTTTATTACAAGAGTGATGGTGTATGCCTATAATCACAGCTACTTTGGAGATAAAGATAAGAAAGAGGCCAGCACAAACAAAAGTTAGGGAGACCATACCTCAACTAGCTGGTTTGGTGGCAATCACTTATCATCCTTGCCTCAGGGGAAGAATAGATAATATTATGGTTTCTGGATTCTTCTGGCCTAAACATAATCGGGAATCAGTCTTCAAATGAAGTAAAACAAAGTATAGGGGAATGGCTCAGTGGGAGTGTGACTATCAAGCAAGCTCAAGACTCTGAGTTCAACCCCAGTACCACAAAAAAAACACAAAAACAAACAAACGAAACAGAACAACAACAGATACATAGTTGAGCACCTATAGTTCTAGCTACTCAGGAGGCTGAGATCTGAGGATTCTTCTTTAAAGCCAGCATAGGTAGTAAAAGTCTGTGGCTCTCATTTCCAATTAACCCCCAGAAAATCAGAAGTGGTGCTGTGGCTCCAGTGGTAGAGCTCTAGTCTTCAGCAACAAATCTCTGGGACTGCTCCCAGGCACTGAGTTTAAGCTCCATTACCAAAAAGAAAACAAAACAATAGCAGCAACAAAAACAACAGCAAACAACAAATACAATCAATGAATAAATTCCAATTCATTTGAAGTCAACTTTATATTCTCTATCATGCTGAGACATATGCATGTGAAATCTACCTTTTAACTGAAAAAATAATCTCCTACAGATAGATTTAATAACTTTCCAGAATTTATATATTTTACAGCAAAAATATAAAGAAACTTGCCTACTATGTTTTCCTTCATCTAACAATTTGTGAACAACCTGTTTGACAGTAATATAAGAAGTCAAGTTATCTGCATATGTAGACTCAGAATTCCAAAGCTTTTACCTATATCACCAAGTGATATATTATTATTTAGATATTTCATGTTTTCAGAAAAAAAAACAACTCAGAACATTTCAAACTTTGTTGTAGAAATAAATGACAATAGCATTATCAACGGGGTTCCTATTTCAGCGAAATATTCCCATTTCCTTTCAGTGAAAGTAATTTTGGAACTTCAGACAAAAATTTAAAAAATGGTAGGCTTCTAGTTACAAAGTAGTATGTAATTACATATAATAAAGTTTTATATTGACATGCATATTTATTAAGTCTTACACAGATTTGTCTATCATCTTGTTTTCTAGATAAACACTAATCAAAATGCTATCAACAATCCATTGAAAATGTACATGTGATTACATAACTGTAATTTAGCCTGATCTAGAACTCATGATCTTGCTGATTCCTTTTCTTCAGCTCATTTTGATTACCAGTGTTCACCTTCTTAGCCAGCAAATTATGTAGTTATGTGAGTAAAATCTTCCCCTTCTTCCCTATGGCTCACTAACTTTTACCTATTTCCCGAATTAAGATCATGAAGATAGAATTCAGTTTCTGCAGCAAAGCTGTATTCAATATTCAACATTATAAAAAAATTATCTTAAGAAGATTTATATTTTTATAGATGGGTAATCAGTCATTTCCCAAATTTTTCTAATTTCCAGCATTACATAGAATGTAGACAAATAAGGGAGGAAGAAAAAAGGAATAAAGGAGAGTGAAAGAAAGCATTCTATCAGATTCTGAATGTCTAGATTAGAGCACATAAAATGTGCTTAAGTCCTTAACTTATTTGAATTTTAATTCATGCAACATATTGAAGGTATATATTGATCTATACACAATGTTTCAAATACTTATTAAAGTCTAAATTTTCTCCTAATGTCTTTGATAATGTTTTTCTACCTTTGATAGTAATTTATATTAGAAAATGAATCATATCCAACTATGACCTTTATTACTTTGTCTCTTTAAGTGTCTTGCTCAGAAACTTATATATAGAAATTCTAGTAAAGTTTGGTTGATCAATTTATTAGCTTCTTTCTATCCTTTCTATCCTCGTCTTCCTTTGTCCATTATCTGTGGCTTCTTAAGAGTATTTGTCCTCTTTGCTCTTTTCTGTACCTCTCTTACGGATATTATTTGTTTGTCTATTTTAAATTATCACCCATCAATAAATATCTAAAACTGACTTTTTAGCTTTTACATCTTTCATGTTCTCAGCAATTTTCTATAACCTAAAATGTTTGTGTACAGTGCTATACGAGGTTAAGAAGTGCTGAATAAATATATTGAATCGACAGAATGTTGACAAATTGTTTAGACCCAACATGAAATTTTTCTTAGATAAATTCACAAGATAGATTAAAAGATGTCTAAGAGAGAAAGTTCTTTACAACTCTAGGGATCAAAATATACTGAACTAGAAGAATTAAATAAAATAATGAAGAATTGTTAAGCTAGAAAATTGGATACCATAGGGTTAAGAGTTTAAATCCTTGTTTTGACTTTTTGTATAAGATGTGGAATACTCATCTCTCTAAACCCAAGTTATCTGGTATTTGAAATCTGTATACAATATGTAGAATTATTTGAAGATTAGTGAAATACAATGTAAATTGTATTGTAAGGAATGCCACAGAGTACTTTTAATTGTTGTTCTTATAGTGACAGTATTTTCCATATTTGTCCAAAAGAAACTGGTTGAGGCAATATAAATGTAGAATGTTTTCATAGACTATATGATAGACCAAGATGAAGTTGGATGACATATCTAGAAAATGTTGTTTCCTTTTTATAATAATGAGATTGACCGATGCTATAATGCTTATAGCTTTTGGCTAATGTAGCTGTGAATTCTAGAATGATTCTTACTGAATTTTGAACACAGAGTATCAAATGGTATTTGGAATATTTTTATAGAATTTCAAGGGAGAAGAGAAGCTCATATCTTAACTCTTTATTTAAAAAGAGAAGGCTGTGAAGTCAAAGATAATGTAGAATAGAAGGCAGCAATGTCTATCACCAGTAGAGTGCCTATAGGAAAAGCATATCCTAAGAATGTAAGAATGTAGTTTAAAGCACCTTAGACTGTGTTAGTAGTCTGAAAGGTGTTTGCTCAAGGATAGTTTGGCATTCTTTCTGTGATATTCATAAGATTCTAGTGTGCTTTTGACAAAAAAAAGAGTTCTGCTCAACATTTGATGTTTGCCATTGACTATATAAATATAAAAAGATATGTTGGACAAATTTCTATTCCTTATAGTTTTATAATACTCTTTCAAAAAGTGAAATATAGCTCTTATAACACTAAATAAATGTTGAGAAGGTTCAGATTTCTTTGCTCTTCTTCTCTTGCCAGCTCCCTTTCCACATATTACATTTCCCTCCTATTCCACATAGAACCTGCACTGTACTTTGTGATATTACAGCTCTATGAATGACCTTCAGATTTCAAATCAACCTCTAGAATTATGCTGATTTGGGGAAGTCCTAGAAGGATGCCAAACATTAAGATCAAGTGTGTATTTTAGTCCCCAGACTGTCACGGAATGTGATGTCATTTTCTTTCTCATTTAGATGCTCTGAGTTTATTACCTGTCAGTCGCTCCTACTATCACTAATTCTTCTCATTTCCATATATAGTCTTGCTCTTACGTACTCTGTAGAGTGTATTTTATCAATCTTGAAGACTCTAAACAAATAGACATTAATGCCAACATAATAATACATTGGTCAACAAAGGGGATTCACTAGTGATAAAGTTACTTTGCAAGGAATCTCAACAGGAATGAAAATGTAAATATATTTACCAACATATCAGGAGATGAATTAGCATGCTGATAGTCATAGAATCACTTCAAGACAGATCATGGGGACCCAGCCCTCCCTAAGGACATTTCTTAGGGGGTTAAGCACAGTGAGCTCAAGTTTACTGAAAAAGACAAATTAATTTCATGTTAGATCTTTGTTGTCATCATTTCTAAATAATTTTCCCTTTTAAATGACTGGAGCTGTCTCTTGTAAATGGTTTGGCTGTTGGATTTAGAGTTGGTCTCATCTTCATGGATTTATTATTTACAGATAGAGTCGACTGCACTGGTAAGTCCACTGGGGCCGAGAGCCCTGGAAACACCCAGCAGCTACAAATGTGTAGCTAAAATATTCCAGAGATCAGAGATAGGATCAGAGACTATGGAGAGCCAAATTTGCAGAAGGGTGGGGTGCGGGGGAGCTTAGATTTTCTGCAAGCTCTTGTAACTGGAAGAGTTTCAATTAGTCACTGGGAGTTACTACCTCTGTGGAGCAGCCCAGAGCAACACTCAGAAGTAGGGGCCACTGGCACTCACAGCTGTTATAGCTTGGAGGCATAACCTAGCTTTCAGGTGTTGGATCACTGGCACTTAAAAATCCAGAGCTGTAGCACTGAGGGTGGAGAGTCCTGACACCCTGACCTCAGAGTTGCTGATAATAGAATAGCTTCCCTTTGCCCATTCAGTCTTCATCCAAACACAGCAAAAGAAAGCTCAGACAATCACTACACATGTACAATAGCTACACTTCCTGTAGAAGGTACTTGGCCTTGAAGTGAGGATTAGTAGTGGGATAGACATACTTTAAGACACAAAGGTAGATTTTTTTAAAAGTCAATAAAAATATTTGACTTCAGAATGTCTTCCAAACACTAGTAGAACTATTCTCAAATGATGTGAACAATCAAGCACAGGCATGCTGGCCCTGCTCCTTGAGAATCTGTGGCTTTATCTTGTTCTTATCATTATGTAACTTGTGGGCAGTTATATCACCTTTACTGTCAGCTTAAGTGTTTTGGAACAAAAATGTTGACATAGAAGCCAAATGAACAGTTTTTGAAATAAAATAAATCTAAGATATTTTACATTTTAATTTAATAGTTATATTTTACTTGAAAACTATTTTAAAGACACCCTGGAAAATAAAAGCCAAACAGAGGGAAGTTAAGGTACAAGGTAAAATATGGTGTGAATTGGAAGGAAATGATCCCTTCTTATGACCCCTTTGGGGATATCTATCTGTTCACCAATCTTTGTTTGGAAGTCTTATATAATTGCAAATAACAGTATTTCATATCACATTATTGTGTTGGATGTTTAGTTTCCTGAGTCTTGGTTTCTTATATAGATCCTAAGTAATTTATAAATGAAGATATCACTATATCTTGGCACTCAAATCCTGTCACAAATAATGAACAACACAACAGAAAAGGAGATAACAATGCTATTGTGTTACTGAGCTGTAGATTATCTTTTACTAAAAACTATGTACTATTTGTACTCAAGTTTAATAATAACACTTTTTGATGCCTGCAGATATTATTAATGAAAGAGGTACATGACAATAAGTGGAGATATCATGTTACTGAAAAATACAAAGAGTTTATCATATTTTAGCAATTTAAATATTTTGAGGTATTCTTTTGGATGAGCTGGACCAAGCTGGGATATTTGTAGGTTTATGTTCAAAAATAAATAAAATATATAAATGAAACCTAGTGATTTTAAATACCTAATATCTGAAATTCATAGTTAATATTCTGTTGAAATTAAGTTTCAAAATTTATTTATGAATGTTTGTGTACAATAGTTTCTGCTTGGTTTAATGACTCAAGAATGCTCTTCTTGGCTTATACTCAGTATTTTTCTAAAAATAGAAGATAATATGAGAGAAAGAGAGACATCAGTAAAAGAAAGATGTTTTATTTTCACCATATAACCAAAGTATTCCAAAAGAGTTAATCTTATTACTTAGGAATTATTAATTTCTCTAAAAAGTGAATATTTTATATAACATTTTATAGCATACTTATTTTTAATATGAAAATTGCATTTCTTTAAATCAAAATGATGGGAAAGTATGATGTTTCTTCAACATGAAGATTTCAAAACTAGAAAATACTTTGACAGGTCTGATGAGTCACATAAAGAACTTTGCAGTTTTATTCATTGAAGTTTGCTCTCCAATTACATATTCTGATGACTCTAGTACTAAATCCCTAAATCCATTTTATGGATGTAGAGACAGGTAGCAATTTCTAATGGGCAATCATTTATATGGTAAGACAATATTTGCTGGAAAACAATACATAAATGGAGAGATAATTTATAAATTTCAAAGAAAAAATATTATATAGGTCATTATCTTGTCCTCCTCTGGAAATATTGTTTAGTTGCTTTTATTTTTTTTTTTAATCGGCTTGAATTGTGGACCTGGGCTCTGTCCCTGAGCTCTTCAGCTCAAGGCTAGCACTCTACCTCTTGAGCCACAGCACCACTTCCGGTTTTCTGGAGGTAAGAGTCTGCATCTCAGACTTCTCAGTAGCTAGGATTACAGGCATGGGACACCGGCACCCTGCCAGAGTGATTTTTAATGAGGGTACTTGGAAGTATCAGGAAGGCAGAGACAGTACAACTTATTTCCTTTTATAATAATAATCATCACTATTATTATAATTATTTGTTCAGTTTTTTTTACAGTTGTTTATGTGTGTCTTTGAGTCTTTGACAGAAAGAGGCTTCCTACAGGATTGGAAAATAGCGTCCCGAGAGTAATATGTGTTTTACTCGGTATGATAGCAATAGTACTCTAATTTCTTGGAGAAAAAGGGTTAAGGATTGATCCAACTGACCAGTTATCTTGTCTTTCTGTGAACAAATCAAAACAACCTGACATACGTAGAATTCAGTTTTTGGTTGATTTTAGTGGTAAAATGCTGTTACACCTGTAACAGTTTATTTTAAGTTGTTGACTCATTCCAGAAAAAAATATCATAGCATGTCTGAACTCTCCATGGAGAATGAGTCATGGAGTTTTATCCTTTCATGTGCTGTTACAACGAGGACCCAGGCACGTATTCTCTTCAACTCTGTTAATGTCCTATCAACTCTGGGACCTGCAGATTTAACCTAATTTGGCTTTCCCTGCCAAAACCGAGCTTTCCCTAAAGCACACATTAAACTTTCATCTTCCACTCTAGGGCATTTCCTTTCCAGAAAGGCCCCTTAATAGATATTAGGCAAAAATAATAGCATGACAGTTAAAAACATATTGGTTCAAATCCTTTACTATAGAGACAAAGAAAGTATGTTAATTTCCTTCCTTATGTTCTCACTTAAAAAATTAATATTAGCTGAATCGCTAGCAATCAACATTCAGTCAAACAGATAAACCAACAGAAATTATTTGTAAGATAAATGTAATCTAAACTGTCATCTAAAATGACAATGCAGAATTCATTTTATGCAGACCTCAAGCAACTCAACTCAATCTCCTAAGGATGATTTCAATGGTGGCCTTGACTAAAATGCATATTTTAACAAGGCATATTTACAGTACATAATAAATGTTTAAACTGGATTAATTAGTATGTATAGTTGAGAGTTTCTTACTGTTTAGAATTATTTCCCTTGCAAACGTTGTAAATCTAGATGAGCTGAACACTCACATGATTCTAATAACAACACTTGGCATTTGTACAGTACATTATATTTTCTAAGTACTTTATAATTACAGTATTAATTAGTTAAGTGACACAGTGATCTTGTGAAGAGGCCCGCATCATTATCCCCTTTTACAAATGAGGGAACTTTGAATGCAAAGACACAGTAATTCACAAAGAAAGTAAATCAGGTTAGGACTAAACCTTTTTCATTACTCCTGCATGTCTGAAGTTGCATTTTATTTAAAAAAAAATGCCTCTTCTCATAGTGTCTTCGTTCAATATAGCTGCCTAATAACCTCACATACTCAGGAGAGGCTTCATCCTAATAAATGCTTTCAGAAACCTAGTAAGCTGAGAAAGCAACAGAAAAGAGAGTGTCTTTATTTTCATTGTATTCTCTTTCTACAGTAAAGTTTCACTGCATCTTTGAGCATCAGATGTTGAGCATGGCATCTTAATGGTGATTGGAGTCCCTCTTGGAAAAACCTTGGGTCTCTTAACAGCAGGAACTGTAGTGTGGCCCATTCTGAGGCATCTTTAATGCTTCAAGTCAGGGCAAAAGGAAAGAAAAAAGTAACTTCAAAGGCTAATGAGGCTGGAAAATTCAGTGAAGTCTTGTTAGTTTGTAATATTGATGCAAATTAAGTAAGGTTTCCAAAATATTATGGAATAATTTTATATCATTTTAAGCAAATAACTTCAACAGCCTGAGATAATCACTTATTTATGTTTGGATTTCTTAGAGAAACCCTAAAATTAATAAGACAAGGCTTCAGTACTCAAGTGTTTTGTAGTTTAATAGAAGGATAAACATGTAAACAAATTAAACAATATCTACCAAATATTTACTAGACATTTACTATCCATCATGGACTCTTAAAAAAAGTCAACAATGAAACAAACAAATTACTGCATTAGTACAGCATAATATCAGTGAGCGAGTAACAATGCTGTTTGTTCTGTGATATTAGAAGGATGGAAGAATTACAGATGTGACATTTTTTTCAGACAGGTATTGCTCTTTATAAAGGGATAATGGTAAATCATCACCTGATTCTTGTATAATGAATAAATATTTTAAGACATGAGGTAAGAATTTTAGGTTTCCTGAGGAATTATCGGATATGGATTCAGAGTGATTGAAGTGGGAAAGTGTGAAGTCTGGAGAAACAAAGCCAAGCAATGGGAGTCTGGTAGGCAAACGCCTGAATATATGAAATGGTTGGAAGCAGTACAAATAATTGAGCAAAGCAGAGGTTTTAAGGATTAGTGGAAGTTATACAAACCAACATAATTTGGTAAACTAGATTACTTAATGGCCACTGGCTAATAATTAGGAGAGATCATGGATTTGATAATTGGTGTTGGTGACCATTTAGCTGACTAGTAAATGGAAATGACAAGGAAGGACTGAGAGAAATTTGACTTGTTCTTCCATCTTCACCAGATGTTATAAAAGAAACCCAAATGCTATACTTAAACAAATTAATCAGCCAATGTCAGCAACCAAAACAAACTGTTTGCATATGGTTTAAACTTTATTTGATTCTGTCTATATTCCTTTTTTCTTCTAGTTATGCACATATTCTGTGTTCACTTGAGCATTTTTAAAGCAATGCAAATCCAACTGAAATAACTTGAAATTCACAGAATAATGTAAATATTTGGAATTCAGAGAAAAAAATTAAAAAATAATTGTTTAAATATCAGCTATCTTATATACTATGGAATCATTTCCTAGGCTACTCATTATGTATTTTATAGAAAGAAGCAATTGGGGTATGGAAGCTGAATGGTTGTAGATCTTTACAATTATAGACACTTCAATCAAGTTTAAACACTTCAAATACACAAGGTTGAGTAACTGACTACTAGAAATGAGATATACTCTCTTTCTTTTGTCCTTACAGGTACCATGACTGTATTAGTAACTACTCTCATAGTTTAGTGACAACTTTTTGTTTTGGTGATAAACAGCAAGGCATGAAAATCATTTGCTTGTTGAATGAACTATAGACAAATTTCAATGATTTGCTAGCTACACAAAAAATACTAAGATGAAGAGAGGAATTAAAGTTTGCAGGTAAGCTCATAAAGTGGTAATAATCAGCTATTCTGAGTCCAGTGAGACAGAACATGGTTCTCCCCTCCACCCCACCACCACCCCTGCCACACATACACACTTACCTGAACTGGGGTTATTATATATAGGCAGCAATGCACAATATAAGAACAGGAAGCCACTTAGCCAGTTGCACAAGGCCTTTCAAAAGCTATCTAACAAATGGAGTCTTTTCTGTGTGGGCTTTTCTTGAATTAAAATCTGAGTGATCATAAGGGTATAGCTATTGGGCCTTGTGATGCTCTGCTATGACTTGCCTAAACCTGTACTAATTATTCCCAATAAGGGAGGCCATAGAGTCCATGTTTCTTTGGGTCTGGCTCACTTCACTTAGTATAACTTTTTCCAAGTCCTTCCATTTCCTTACAAATGGAACAATGTCATTCTTTCTGATAGAGGCATAAAATTCCATTGTGTATATGTACCACATTTTCCTGATCCATTCATCTACTGAGGGGCATCTGGGTTGGTTCCAGATTCTCGCTATGACAAATTGTGCTGCGATGAACATTGTTGTGCTGGTGGCATTACTGAATGAACTCCAGGTTATGGAAACAATTGTTATATCACAGTTGTAACTACTTTCAACATCATATGTGTATCTGTAGCTTCTATTATTGATGATGTTCTTGTATCACCTTCCTGTGGTTGTACCTACACTATCTCTGTAATCTTATCTGAGTATATTGGAAACCGTGTTTACTGGTATTGGAAGTAGGTAATTCAAAGGGAATACCAAATTTGAGAGACACAGGGTAAAAAAGAGAAACAACTACAAAAGCAATACTTGCAAAACTGTTTGGTGTAAGTGAACTGAACACCTGGGGGGGGGGGAGGGAAAGGGGTATGAGGGACAAGGTAACAAACAGTACAAGAAATGTATCAAATGCCTAAAGTATGAAACTGTAACCTCTCTGTGCATCAGTTTGATAATAAAAATTTGAATAAAAAAATCTGAGTGAATCTATTTTACAATGAGAAGTATCACATTAGAAGTCTACTCAACCTTAGATATCATACCCTAGATTGCCTCTTTTGAAATTCTTGTTTGACAATATTAGGTTGTTTTTATATTTGTGGGTATGGGGGGGCATTTTAGTTCTTAGAATTCTAAGGCCAAAAATTTATAAGTGCTATATTTATTGAGACATTAAAAATTCTTAAGTAATACCTAGATGCTTTTTAAAGTAAGGTTAATTATCGTAGAATATATTCCATGAAAGAATTGTACTTTGAGAGAACACTGTATTTCCATGCTTTACACATGGTATTGGGACTTCTGAAATCCACATTGGTATGGAAGATTCAGAGCTGAAGAACCGTGATTCTAGGAGGGAAGATGGTTAAAATTTGGTTCAATTTTTTTTTCACCCATGATAGTTTATACTTTTTAGGCAGATGATATATAGTAATAGTTGAAGCATATAATAAATACCCTTCCTTACTAATGTATTACATTTTATTAGCTAGATCAATATTGCTGTAATTTCCACCCATTAGCATCTCATTGCTGTGAAGTACATAAAAATATTTACATTAACACTGATCAAAATTGCAACAGCGTATATTAAAATATGAATGACATATAATCAGAACTTTCTGTTTCTACTGCCTCCAGTTATTTGTGACCCCAGATATGAAGTTCAAGTTTATACTTAATAGCACAATTATGTAAATGTGTAATTCTAACACTGAATTACAGCTGGTAATGATCAATAATTATATTTATGTATGATGTGAAGTTAATACTGCCACCATAGATTAATGTAAACAACAAAATGATTTCTGCAGTTGAGAGCTAACAAATCATCATAAACAAATAGAACTAAAACAATCTCTTCAGAGTCTAATTCTTACAGCAGAGTAAACAGATTTTTTATTCCCAGTGAATGTTCAAGCCCTGATTAAAGAGAACACGTCTACTAAAAACACATGGTGGCTGTTTCAACACAGTTTAATTCTGATGCCAATCTCCAGAAAAGAGAAAACATTCTGAAGTATTTGGTAGGTTTTGTTGTGAAGAACAGTGAAAGAGATGAAAGATTAAAAAATTAGAATTTTCAGATAAATGAATCTATATCACTTTAATAGCAATCCAACCAATATGTATATGTTTTGGGACCTTACTAATTTTGAAGTCTTTAAAATAAAATCATTCTCTGCAAATACAAAAGATGATTATGTAGAGCTTTGAGGGCATGCTTGATGGTTTTTCTAATTTATAGCTATAGATTAAAAAAGTACAGATTTTACTTGAGACACTTTAGTTTTCAACAATTAAGAATTTGGGAACCAAGAAGACAACATAGAAATAAGGCATAAGAACTGTGTCAAGAATCTTTTCTCACTTATATCTAGTTACTGGGTAATAGTTACTGGGTAATCATACTTGAATGTGGATGAAATGTACTGCAATACAATGAAATGATCTGAAGAAGAACAAATCCAATATTATAAAATGATTGTATTTCTTGGTAGGAATAAAATCCCTATCATGTTTTTCTTTTTATTTCATCACTAAAGTTAACACAAGAAGAATTCATATAGGAGAACAGGTATCTTATTTCTGTTTTACTTATCTTTATATGGAACAGGCATGGTCCTAAAAACTTTGCATAAAATTACCGCTCTTAAAATATAATTAGGCAGTCTTATGAGTACCATTAGCATGTCAATTTTAAAGGTGAGAAAACTGAGGTATAGATGGGCCACAGCTCACATAGATTAGCAGTGGAGGGGGTATAATTCAAATATTTTTTTTCCTGAAGCTATTATGATGTTCTTTGCTTGACATAAAATTAACAAATATTATTTATTGGTATTAGGTCATAAAATTTCTTTAAATGGATTTTTTGGTCTCTCAATCCAGGCAAGTCTGAACGTTAAATTCATTCATCTCTCATTGGTTTTTATTATTCTTTTTTCAATCACTTGTAATAGTTGGTAGCCTAATAATTCTTTTGTTTTGGGGGTTGTCCTTTGCATCGTAGGATATTTGCCATCATTCCTAATCCTACC
Organism: Perognathus longimembris pacificus; assembly: GCF_023159225.1. Lineage (NCBI taxonomy): Eukaryota > Metazoa > Chordata > Mammalia > Rodentia > Heteromyidae > Perognathus > Perognathus longimembris. The sequence goes on along the minus strand of NC_063182.1, from coordinate 22,722,349 downwards.
CACGAGATATCATAGCAGCTGCCTTTCCACAATTTTGCCTGTGAAAATACCTCCAAGAGAGTAAAATCATCTCCAGGTCAAGAGCCACTAATCTTTGCCTAGTAAAGGTACACAGTAATATGGATTTTCAGTTAATATTTTTCAATAATGCTTGATACACAGCAGATATTATCTCTATCCTTAATCTACCTAGAAGATTTTCCATGTTGCTTTTAATTGCTCATGATGATGTTGCAAGTGATGAGTTACTTTCCTTTTATAGAAGCTTGTTTCTGCCATAACTCATTCTTCACTGTTGACTCTATTGACAGTATATAGAAATAATGTGAAGCAATATCTGTTTTTCTCCCAACAAATTGGCATAGCTACTAACTAAATGTAAAGATTGGCTGCTTTTTAGGTAGGAAATAAAAATTTCCTTAATAAATGCATTTTAAAAAATTTGAGTCAAGTTCATTGTGTGTGTCTATGTGTGTGTGTGTGTGTGTGTGTGTGTGTGTGTGTGTGTGTGTGTGTGTGTACAGTCCTAGGGCTTGAATTCAGGGCCTTGACACTGTCCTTGGAATTTTTTATTTTGCTCAAGGTAAGCTCTCTACCACAGTGCCACCTCAGGCTTTTTGGTAGGTTTTTGAGATGAGTCTCACATACTTTCCTGCCCAAGCTGGCTTTATACCTTGATCCCAGAACATAGTAGCTAGGCTTCCAGGTAGAGCACCTTGCACGGGACTTGAGTTCAGATATCTTTTAAGTAACATCTTAACATAATTTGGTCCATTTTCATGTTAAATACACTTTCTTTGAGTTGATCAAAGGAATTACTGATAGGTCATTTGTTTATCTCTACTAGCTAGCCACCATCCTAGCATATGGAAAGCAATAGTTCCTTATGACATGATATTTCTAGCTTACTGGAAATTTTCATACATTGGCATGGGATGATAGATTGGTATGTTCTAGGTGGTCCCTATGGGTTTCTGAGGCTGTTTAACCAAGAATAATCATCTTCATTCTTGATTTTCAGGACAAAGGTGGTTCAAAAGAGTGCATTTATGCAAAATTCATTTACTCAATAAACATCTCTATAGCACTTCTTATGCACTGGTCATTTACATACTAGAGCACAGAAATTAGCTTATTTAATTCATACTGCTTAATGTAGATATCTTATTTAATTCATTTCAGGCAAGTGGTACTATTCTTATCATCATAGCAATTTTAGAAACATACTGAGGCCTACTCAGATCACTAATAAATGGTGAGTAGGAATTTGAACCCAGGGGAGATGAGTCATAGTGGGCAATCTTAGCAAAACCAGGCTACTGCTGTAAAATTTGATGAATCATTTTAGAAACGTAGTTTAATTTGAATTAAATGAATATCTGCAAATAAAAAAGTTCCTATTGCTTTTTTTTTCACATACATAATCCCATGCCCCAGGAAGCTGCGTTTTTTTTAAGAAGCTGAAATTTTTGAGACAAAATTCTAATTTAAGATTTTTAAAATACAATTCATAAAGTCAGTCATCTGTAGAAATGCATGTGTACCTCTCTGTGTTTCTGTTGGTCTAATATTTTATTATCATATAAGTCAGAAAAATCTGACAGAAAAAATATGGATACCTAGTTCTTGAAGTAATTGATGGAGACAAATCATCAGATGTAGTTTTATTACAAAGTCACTGTTAGAGCTAGACAGTGAATCATTATTATATTTAAATAGGAAATGCAATCCTGACACTCAAAGTTTTCTCCCATCTTGTGAGTTTCACTTATTGTTTCTCTTCTAAGTGTCTGTGGGATCTTGAGTGTGAAACACCTACTTCAGTCTTGGAAGATTTGAAAGCAACATAACAGAGCTCTTAATTCTCAGAGGACAAAGGACTCCAGAAAATTACCCCAATATGAAGTGTGAGAGTAAGATACAATCTTAAGCTCTAGAAAAAAATCTTGAAACCAATAATTCAATCTGGCTTACCTAAAAATCCCTAAGTCTGACTTTATGTGAAATAACTAAGCTACTACCCTAGGGCAGACATTCATCCTCCCCTTGATGAAAAATACCATCATAATATTCAATGTACATAGGTTAAAATGGACCAAGTAACACAAGGGAATGGTAGGGCTGGGAGAGTTGGAGGGAAACAACAGAAGGAGTGATTTACTAAACCCATGAATTGATATGCTGAATTGAAACCTCCTTGTACGAGTACCTAAAGATAATAATAAGGAACATTGCTAGAGATGAAGTGCAAGTAGTAGAAGACCCTGAGATCCAAGTGTAGTACCATAAATAAAATAAAATAAAATTTAAAGCAAGCATTATATTGGTTTTATTTGCTTGTTTATTGGCCAGGCTTGAGCCTGTCTAGGGATTATACTGTTAAGACAAGAGGAACTTTCGATGGCAGTGGCTCACACCTGTAATCGTAGTTATTCAGAAGATGAGATATGATCGCTGTAGGTCAAAAGCAGACGGGGCAGAAAAGTCAGCGTGACTCCATCTCCAGCAAAAAAAAAAAAAAGCTGGATTGGAAGCATGGTGTAAGTGGTAAAGCAAACTAGTGAAATGGCCGAGTAAGAGAGTGAGGTGATGAGTAATGAGTTCCAACTCCTGTCCTGCTGCCTGGCCATGCGCATACGTGCACACACATGCGGGCAGGCGGCATACACACACTGAGTGAGAACATTATTCTAACGAGAGGACTTTATCAGTCATTTCTACAGTACTTAGTTTGAACTAACTGAACTTATTAGAAGGCGAGGTTTTCTGAAATGCGCTTAGAGAAACAAAAACTTTGGAAGGTGTTTGAAATCAACATTTCATGCTTGGTCTTAATTAAAATGTAACTGGAATTTAGACGATGAGATGATGCTATAACCTTTTAAAGTAGGAATGTGTTTATCTTGAATTTCTGTGCTGAAGGCAACAGCTGCATCGTCCCAGTGAACCCCCATCTGATGGAAACATGTGTCTGATTTCTATTTTAGTCTTGGCAGAGTAACTGTGAAAGACTTTGGTTGGCACTTAGTTATATTGCTAATATGCCACCTACTATTATTGCTACCGAACCAGCGTTTCTGTCACTTCTCTTATCATGTAGCATATCATTAACCCTCATAAATAAGGTAGAATTACATTTTTCAAAAAAATATATAACACTAATCCTATTCCAAAATACATACATGCACTGGGCTGCATGTGCATTTCATATTTTGTTTCCTATTTTCACTTAAATTCTGATTTCATTAAGAACTGTCAAACACTCCAGAAAGACTGAAAAGAATGAAAGCAACCAGAAAAATTTTAGAGTTGGAAGCCTTGTGCTAAAGAATAATAAGACTATACATGTTTATTACTTTAAAACCAGGAGATCATTTTATTTGTTTTCTTGTATTTCAGAATTCTTACCTGACACAATTTTTTTTCCTTACAATGATTACTTAAAATATTGGCAAAATTTCAAGGTCTGGATTTAACTAGATTTGAAATATCTTCAGCTAAATTTCCTCCATAGGCTATTGTATTTCTTGGAAAAATTCTCAGGACTATGAAGATTGTGTGGTTATTGTACATGGCTATGCTTTTGAGACTTTATTTCAGGTAAATAATCACTGTAGGTTGAATCTCATTTTTCTAAGACTTTTAATTAATTACTAGACTCCATCCATCCATCTCATTAACCTAGCAGTTGATTTTGAAATATGTCCATTTTTCTATGATGCTAACTTTTCTTACAGTATAAGATTTAAATGGAAAAGCTTCACATTCTAAATGTATATCTGATGAATTAGTGCAAGGTGAGCACGCACTACAATACTAGCAATGCTTAGGTCAAGAGCATTATTCCATTCCAGATGCTACCTCTGCATACCTTATTGCACTTTCTACTTCTTTGATTTCTAGCACTTAAGATTAGTCCTATGTTTGAACTTTATATAAGTGCATTTACAGGGTATATGCAATTTTGTGGTTGGCATCTCATTTAAAATATGCTTCTAGACTCAAAGAAGTTTGTGTTGTAGGTCATTTATTCCCATTGCTGTTTAATATTTAGTTGTCTTTGATATTTTAGGAGTCTTTCTATGGTGTGCCTTCATACTGTTATTTTTCTACATAGATTCACAGTATTTCTGTCTTGAATTTATGAAGTAACATTTTGGAAAATTTGCAGCCAGCATCTCCCATTTCTTCAAATATGAATTCTCTCCCTCTCCCTCTCCTTAACCCCCCTTTCCTTCCTGTTCTCTCCTCTCCTTTTGGGAGTCCAATTTTGACATGTTAGAGATTAGGACAATATCTAATTGCAACAGTGGATTGATCACTAAATTTAGGACACTGAAGTAATTGCCCAAGATGAATATTTAGTGGTAGTCATGAGCTTTAAGACTAAAGACAGATAAATGCAGAATGAGAGGAGAGGAATTAGATACAACCATGTTTTTCAGAAGGGGCAATGAGCAAAACAAACACTTGTGTTATGCTGTGAGAACAATAATAGCACTGTTAGTGGAATGAATAATTGATGTCATAGGAGAAAGTGAAGGGCTGGATTCCTGGGTTCATGTCTTTGAGATGAGGAAATATGTGGAGACTTACACATGAGTCAGAATGATTTAGAAAAGAGTTGGAAAGTTGCACTGGAAATATCACCAGCCAGGCAGACCCACTGTGTGAGTGAGTACGTGTTTGAGTAAATGAGGAAGGCACATCCTCAGAGGTTCTCTTCCGATTCCTCTGACGTGTTTCAGTGAAAGAAAGAAAGGATAATCTAGGAATAAAGCTAAGAAGGTTGAGATTTGAGACATGAGTCTTGAAATACTTGTCTAGGAGAATGATTGTGTGAATTTACTGAGGACCTTTGAAATCACTGATGGCCCCAGTTGTTTAAGAACATATAAAGTGAGACAGGCAGAAGATACAGTGTTTTCCTCTACCAAGAATCAATATTGTAAAGGTAAACTTGGTGTTAATCAGAATCGAGAGATATGTAATATAATTAAGGATATATGCAAAGAATAGTTATAACGTTTTACCATCAGAGTTTTAAAAATTTCAGGTTACACTGATTTTAGTACCCTGGATAGTGTATATACGTGTATTGGAACTAGGGAAGAGAAAGGGAATACCAAAATTGAGACACAAGGATTAAAAGACAAACTAATGCAACAGCAATATGTACAAAACTATACTATGTAAACCAATTGTACAACTCATGGGGTGGGGGAATGTGGATGGGGGAGGTAGGAGGAGGAATGAGGGAGGAGGTAACAAGTTGTAAAAGAAATGTACTCGCTGCCTTATGGATGAAATCGTAACCCCTCTGTACTTCACTTTGACAATAGAGAAATTTTAAAAAACTAAAAAAAAATCAGGTTACTTTTTTTTATTAGGCGAAAACTTTTATTTATTAAAAACATTGCAATTTTACAGTTTTTGAGCTTGAGGTTCTTAAGATATTTTGAAAACCTGTATGTTTGGTGCTATTAATTACAAATCATATATATTCAGTTGATAAACTTGCTTTTACTAATTCAAATGTAGTATATTGCTCATTTATGTGTGATATCATTTGAGAACCACAAATGAGACAAATTAATTTTTCTAAATTTAGAGTTGTATTTTAGCCATCTAATTATTTTACAACTCAACAGGGCCAGTGACAAAGTTAGGATAAATCTAATCAGTTCCTCCACTACTGGCCAAGTTTTGGGTTTTTTTTCTTTTCTATTTATTGTCAAAGTGATGTACAGAGAGGTTACAGTTTCATATGTTAGGCCTTGGTTATATTTCTTGTACTGTTTGTTACCTCCTCCTTTATTCCCCTCCCCCCTCCCCCTTCCCGTCTCCCTCCATGAGTTGTTCAGTTGGTTTACACCATCACTGTATTTGATCTGAGTACATTGGAAACTGTATATACTGGTATTAGAACTAGGGATGTGAAAGGGAATATCAAAATCGAGAGAAAAAGGATAAAACGACTCCAAAAGCAATACTTGCAAAACCATTTGGTGTAAACCAACTGAAAAATTCAGGTTACATATTTTTAACTATTAAATAGTTCTTTTTATAGAAGCCTATCTTCTGCTTTAAATGTTATTTAAAGAAATTACTGGGAAAGAGAGGATAGTACTCTAGAGATAACTGAACCTATTTCTAAATCTCATTCTCAGAATTAGTATTTGAGTCATATATTTATATAAACATTAATATAACTTTTGGAATTATGTTTAAATCTCTAAAAAATTAACTGCACCTCAATGAAATACTCTGTCCTCTTAATAAATACAAAACAATCTTATGATGATCCCAATTCTGAAGAAGTAATGTGTAACATTTTTTACAAAATATGACTTTCCTGTATCCTTATGGTATAGTATATTTTTTGAGAAAAAAATATTTAACACCTTTGTGATTAAACTCTATCCCATCTGATTCTTCAGAAAACTTTTTTCTGAGTAATTTAATATTGTAATGTGTATTAAAGGAAATATGTTTCTATTTCAAGTACTCTTAAAATATATATTTTTGTTATTTACAAAATGTGTCTATGTGTACCATAACTGTTCTTACAGGATTGATGAGAGTAGAGGCTGTTCTTCTAAGATTGATAATGAAATTTTTGGCCACCAAAATAAAAGTCAATGATAATGGGAACAGAATTTTTTCTTGTGTAAGAGTGTTAATTCTATTACACTCAAGTCTATTGCACAAATTATAAAAATTTGTATCATGTAATTCTAACTTGTGTATAATGAAACTGGATTACTAAAGGGACAAACTTACTCAAATCACTCAATAGACTAAAATGTCCAACACAAAAGCCATATCTGACAAATTCCCTTTCCGGTAGACTAACTGGGAGCATGCCGTTTTTCAGCTGTGAGCAATTGGCTACTGATAATCTTGTTCATTAACAAATCAAGCAGCTGTTCAGATCTGCAGAAAAGCCCCCATGTTGTCCCTAAATACTCCAGTATAAAATCAGTGTAAACCAATTAAGTTACACGATGGGAAAAGCATCAGATGCAACTGATGATTCACTTAACCTCAGCCTACTCTTCTTTTAGCTTTCAACAATCATCAACCTCCAGAAAATGATCATAGTTATTCCACAGTGAATTCTACTAGTTCAAGAAAAACATACATTTTAGAGGTCTGACAACCTTTTATAGCTTTCTGCACTTCATTTCTTCACCTCTGGAAAAAAAATAATTTAAATCAACATCAGAAAATCATGAACAGTGCAGCAGATTTTAGTATTTATGTTAGGAGTTTCTGTTTGCACTGTAAAAGTCACTAATCATTGATGATAGAAATGGTGAAGATATTTTCCAATCTTTTTATAATTGTTTCAAATATCAAGAGGTATTCCATTCACATAAGATATGACAATCAGTAATCTAATTTACAATTTAAGGCATATGGCAAATCTAACTTGCAGAATTGTTCATATAATTTATATTTTTCACATGAGTGTAATAAAGCACATGGTCTATCTCAGCCTTTTTAAAAAGCTATTATTTTTTTAATAATTCAGTTCCAAACTCATTAAGCAAAGGCAGAAGAGATTATATAAAGCCACACATTTCTAGATTATCTTTTTCATCTATTACTTTTGTATTTTTGTTTCAATAAAATCAAAATTTCTGAAACCAGTTACAGAGCAAACAAAATGCATTTTAAAGCTGATTAAATATTTTAAAGAACATTCTTGCAAAAATAAAAAGAATATACATTTTAATGAGTCACTTGTGAAAGATGAAAATGCTGATAGTTTAGAAACATTGATTCGTGTGCTATCCTAGAATCCATTTCACAAAACACCCTTAAATTGTGGTGAATATTAATCTTAAAATTATACAATTTTTATATCTTTAAAGAAACTCTATGTTTCCTGTGTCCATTTTGTTTACCTAATTTACTTAGAAAAAGCTCATTAGGAAAATAATACTATTTTTCACATTCACTTCTGAAAGGAACAAGGACTTCCACGCTTGGTCACCCAGTCCACTTTTCAATGAAAAGAATGACCTTGAGTTGAACTGTAGAAAGTAAATCGAAAGAAAGTTTACTGAAAAAGTTTATGAAGGGTACAAGTGATTAAGACACATATTTGTATTGGACACCCTTTCCTGTGTTGCATATTCAAAGTGATGGGATCATGTTATTTATTGTATTTTTCAGATCATTTGCAATGTTAATTTATATGAGTTTGATATCGCTTTTGTCTTTTACTTTTGTGTTATTCTGAGAAATCCCTCGGGAAGGAAAGGATTTATATGCTTTGTGTACACGTTCTGCAGACTAAGCGCTCTGGCATAATTATTTTTGGCACTCGCCAACTGATTAAAACATCCAATTTAACTCATGATCAGTAAGATTAAACCTTTTTAATATACCTCAAAAGTAAATTATCATTTACTACTCAAACATCCCTTTCTGCACATGCTCCAATGAAGCTGTTCTTTTTTTCGTTAATGTACCTTTTAACGAGGATTCTCTTTTATTTCTTCCTTTGGGCAAAACTGCCTTATCCTTTATGAAGAGGTATGAACAAAGATGAAATGGAAGCTGACTAGATAAGTACATGGGTTTCTAATGTCATACCAATTACCGGCCTTTATTTTGGTGACATTCTATAAGGGATTTGCTGTTGTAGAAAACAAGTTCCTGCCCTGCTTTGTGTTTATTTGTTGTACCAACTAATGTGAACAGTAAACAGGATATAACATTTGGGAAAGAAATCTCCTGGCATGGAATTAATTACTTATGCTTTCTTTTATTTAATTTTACATAAGTTACCTTTTACATTTTATATTATAGTCTTACAGTGATGCCTACTTAGTAGACTATCCAAAATACTTCCCTGTTAGAATTCAAAGACAAAAGCAATGTTTCCAAGGATTAAGAAAAAAAAGTATGCTAAGATCCTAAATTAGAATAATTTCAATTTGCAAGTCCTCTAACCTGCTGAGGATCCTTGCCGGGGTTGATCAATGTAATGGAGAGGAGAAAGCAAGATAGCATGCATTGGTTAAGTTAGGGCCTCCAGGATCTTGGGACCAGATACAGGTATAAGCAGCTTGCTTATGAAGTCAGATTGGTGGAATCCTCCTATGTGGATGCTACAGTATTTTTATGTACAGATATCCTAGCCACTGACTTCCAGGCATAGGATGAACATAAAATGAAATAGGAATTACACAGTAGAGCATTCGACTAAAAAAATAGGTCAAGTAATATAATAACTGTGCTGTCAAAGCTTTGATTCAGACTTACAAGTTAGTTTACCAGATTGTTAATAAGCCTATTTCGCCACATGTAATATTTGAATTGTACGAAAAAAAGTATCTGAGTTGAAGAACACCATTATGCCCCAATAGGTTAAACTACTAAAATGGTGTAAACAAGGCAGAAAGGATACTTTTCTAGAACATGTACTAGAGAGGAAAAGAAACGAAAACTACAATTGTTTCATGGATGATCAGGAAATTTAAATCTCACACTGGTGTACATAAATCAGTCGATTATCTTATCAGTTGTTAAGATTTACAAGTTTTACACTATAACACAGAACTTAATCCATCATCTTGGTTTAATGTTTCTTGTTGCCTAAGAAAATCATGATGCTATTAATAAAGCTTCTACTTCATTGTAGTACTGTTAGTAAACAAATTTCTAATATATTTAATATGTATTATATTTAAATATATTTATTTTCTAATATTTTAATGTTAATAGGTAAAGTAATAATGAACATCCTTTTTTAATAAAGGATAAGTTCAATTACTGATCATGTTGTCTGTAAAAATTTAATGTCCTAGAACTTTCAACTATGTGATTTATCTTAAAGAAAAAAATGAACTTTGGACATGAGAGAAGGTATAGTAGCTGTGCTTAAATTTCCATGAATTGAAAATTCATTAGCAAAGGTGGCAATGAAAGGACAAGAACAAATGTCTTAGTCCTTAGTTGTAAGGGTTTGATCATAAGCATCGTGGTGAAGAATTCATGGATTATTCATGTGTAATTACAGATAGCTATTGTGTTCCTTTAAATCATCCCTATGGCCCATTATGAACCAAAACAACTGAAATAGCAATTGTCATAGTAAGGTTTGGGCTCTGCCATAGAGTGTGGACTCTAATCAATAATGATAAATGGTAAAATTTTACATTAAGCAGCCCAAAGTCTGCCTGTCCCCCTCGATAAATCTGTACAAACACCAAGCAGAGCAGCTGCAGGGTCTGAAAATTTAAAAGCTAGCACTCACTATACCCCCCACAAGGTTGTACCTCTGTGTAAGTTAAAAAAAAAAGACAAGAGGTAGGGGAAAAAAGGAAATGCACAATATATCAATTCTAATAATTCCCATGCTGTTAAGAAGAATTTCCCTCCTATTTAAATGGGAATGAACCCTAGGTTGTTTTCAAGGTCAATTTCAGGTGAAAGGGAGGTCATTTAGAGGTCACTTCAGCTCCCATGCAGGTCAATAACGCCTCTTCACTTCCATAGCAGACAAGCTCCTCACACCCAATCAATCCACCAACGCGGCTGCTGCACCAAGCGTAATGAACAGTGAATAAATGTAGCCTATCATCACAAAACATGCTTTTTAAGTACCTTTCCTTTTCATGTAAAACCTCTCACTGTCAAATTCTACATTCACTCATCCAGCAGTGAGTAGCAAAAGTGAGAAATCAGACTCTCATTGGGGTTGGTAAAAGGTCACAGCTGACAGACACGGAGGTTAAACTGCCGAGTTAAAATACTGTTCATTACCCACTGCAGCTTTGTGCTAACTACACTTCTTTGTGTTATAGTCAAGCAGTACATCAATATGTCCCTCCTTCTAATTTATTAGCAATTGTTGAATTGTATGGGGTGGGGGTGGGGGCTTAAAAAAGAAATTGATGCTTTATATATGTGCAGATATGTTTATATGTATGTTCTTTTGCTCCCTGAGTATTTCTAGTTTCATATCTATTCTTAAACTTAGTGCTCCGTGAGACACTGTCTGCTTGAGATCCAACGCAATAATTAGGGAAACATAAATTATAAGATCAGATGTCCCTGGATTATCTGAATTCTACAGCCCCAGATGAGTTATTTGGAGACTTTTTGTTTGTTTGTTTGTTTTCATTCGGACTTTTTTTTCCTTAAAAGCAGTGTGTTTGAAACACTTGGACCTCTCCATTTGAAGGAATTTAATAAATATATGAGATCATGTAATCTAGGACCAAAATGCAAAACATGTTTTAAAATTTAGATCATTTAAAATGTAAGATATTCTTATGCTGACAAGCTCAGCATCTACCTGTCTACTATATTTTTAGCCCAAAATACAATCTATTTTTAAGAGGAGAATGTGATACCTACACTTTTCATTAGTTCTGTTACAGTCAGAAGAACATTTAATAGCAGTGAGTAATCACTGGAGTGTAAGGGGAAGTAGTAATTTTTTCTGAGTTCAGTTGACTAAATGAAATGATTTGGTGTGAAATCTGAATGGATTAGAACAACTTCTCAAAAATGAAATTTCATTCTTTGGTTAATTAGTACGTAGGTGGAATTCCCTTCATTAAAGTGCAGAGGCTTTCCATGTGAAAATACCCATTTGAAAAGAGGGCTGAATAGGTACCAGTACAAAGTCACAAATCATGAATAAAATAAAGGTTTATTTACATGCTCTGTACTACAATAATTTGACTCAACAAAATTACCATTATCTATTTACATCTTTAAAAATGAATTCTGGGATTTATTCTAGAAAAATATATCTTTTCCCCCATCCTGTATGCCTTTTCTCTCAGTGGGGCTGAAAATAAAATGTTATGACTTAAATCACAAGAGGCTAACATCATTTTTAGCAACAAGGGCTGCATAATTTCAAGACTATGAGTGAGTGGCTGACTTTAACTAAAATGTTTCAGTTCTGTGCGTATATAGGTACATAAATAATTCAGAATTAATCCCTGCAGAGGGGACAATGGGAATCGTAAATTATCCATGTGCCGTCCTCAACATTAGAGGCAATGAACCTATAGTAACAAACTATGAGTGTTACTCATTACATACATTTCACAGACACCTTAACCTTTTGAATATTAATTTCCCTCTGCAGCTTGTAGCTAGGCAGTATCATTTTTTAAATTTTCCTTCCTTATCCTCTCGCCTTCATTTCCTTCTCTCTTTCACAAAACCTCCCAAACTGTAGTTAAGCCACAGCTACTGAGTAAGGTATTAGAATACATTGATTTGCTATAGAAAGCTTTTACTTTTTTCAGCTGCATTTTTTTCTGCAAAAATCCTTAATATGACACATACCCCTTGTGTGGCATGTAAGGTGAGATGTAACAGTTTTTATGAAGACAAACAGGATTGCAAACCTGGCAAATCTGACTCCATTGGGGTTCACAATGTCCTTTGGATTTCATACCCATATATCATATATCATATTTTTAAAGCAATGAAGGCAATGCAAAATTGTTACGATTTGCATCTAAAGAATGGAAACCAGGAGATAGTCCCCAATTACAAAACATATTTTCTTTAGCTGTTAAACTAGAGAATTTATTTGAAAACACATAAGGAAGTAACACAAAAGGTGTTCTTTTAATCTTAAAATTAAAAAATTCTATTAAGCATTATAATTCTTTTCTGAAAGGTATTTTTAACAGGAAAAAAGTATTTTTTCTGGTGTAATAAATTACACCTAATTCCTTTCTAGGTGATAAGGGAAACTGAAATGGTTGTCATAATCTTCTCTAATAAATAATGTTTGTAAAATAAATGTGGGGTTGGGTATATGGCCTAGTGGTAGAGTGCTTGCCTTGCATACATGAAGCTCTGGGTTCGATTCCTCAGCACTGTGTGTGTGTGTGTGTGTGTGTGTGTGTGTGTGTGTGTGTGTGTGTATAGCTGGAAGTGGAGTTGTGGCTCAAGTGGTAGAGTAAAGAAACCAGGGGCAGTGCTCAGGACTGGCAAAAAATTAAAAAAATTTAGAAAATGCAAGCACACATTTCTAAGTAAAGATGGTGTGTGTGTGTTTGTTTGTTTCATGCACATATGAGTTCTGTGTGTATAATTATAGAGAGCTACCTATCCAAGCTCTTGTATACACACAATTGTGTATAGACACAATTGAACAGAAGGCCAGGTTAGGCATCTAGAATAAAACTAAGTTCAGCAACAGTTTTTCCTTTTGTTTGTTTTTGCTTAAACATGACCTTTGCCAGAAGTCACATGACTAGTTTTCTCATATCTTTTATGCTTGTACTCACATTTTTATACAGTTCATGTTTATATAGAGTGTTCTATTTATATACATGTTCTATACAGCAATTGCCCAAGTTTAACATTACAAACCCACCAATATCCAAAATTTCTCCTAGTTTTTGCTTATCTGAAGCTCTTCTAACTCTGATGAAATCCATTCTGTGCTCATGTATTCATCCACGAGACTCTATATTCTTTGGAATTAGAGAGTTTTGTTAACTTCCGTTACTTCTTTATCTTATATACATGAAAGATTGTAGGATCAAATTAAATAATTCTGAATAAAACATGATTATAAAATTGGAAGTGTAAAGAACTATTCTGCAAAGAGTTTATGCTATGGCTTGAATGTGGTTTGTTTCCTTGTGGCGTTCTGTAGGGAGTACTGTGTGGTAGCAGGAACTTTGTGACGTGATTACATCATAAGGAAATTAACATAGTTTTGTGGGGCTGTATTACATACCACAAGAGGGGGTTGTTATAAAGTGATGCACCCTCATGTGTGCCCACTTTCACAGTACCCACTTGTCTTTGAGCTTTTCCATCGTGCAATGGTGTCCTACCAGGCATAGGCCTGATGCAGCTGTCCAATCCTGGAATCTCAGGACTAGAACAACGATCCAAACAAACTTCTTTCTCTTACAAATTATTGTCTCAGCTTCTATGTTATAGTAAGGGAAAAGGGCGTAAGACCCCAGCATGGGCAAATATTGGGATGAATGTGGCATGCACCCAGATAACACAGACTTTTTTTTTAATAGTCAACCCTGAATCCCTGATCCTCCTTGTTCAAAATCACTTTTGTAAATCTGTTGCACTAAGACTCTTTATGCCATTAGTTTTTATTAATATTAAAACATGCTTTCAATAAAAGTCTGATATTATTCATGTGAATCTATTCTTTAAAATGGATTCATATTTTAGGTTTAATCTCATATTGTATAATTAAATGAGTTAGTTTCTATTAACACGATTGCCAATGTATACAATTAAGTGATAGAATATTTTTACAAATTAATTTTGGTTTACTGAACATATCTTCTTTTTAAATATTGTCAACTCATTTAATGAAACTATCCATTACTTCATGTCTGTCTGTCTGTCTATGATCTGCCTCTTAATCTGGACAATTAAATTATTTGAAAGTAGCTTTGCGACCAGTTGGGGACTATCTGCCAGGCACTCAAACATACCATACATTTTCTTATGAGAATCAAAGAATCAGAGCATTATTCTTACTATTCTGAGTGGGACAGCAATTATATTTTTTTCTTAAAAATAATGCATTACTTTCCTAATTCCGAAGAATTCTTTGGAATAAATGAGTATCAGAGTTTAGTTCTTACTAGGGAAATGGCATTTGTAGTTGTAAAGCAAATCAAAGAAGACATTTTACTTTTTCCCCTTGGAGAGACTCCATTATTTTTAAGAAGCTTAGTTGTACCTTTTATCCTGTCATTTTGGCACCATTGTCAGTGAAGGAAAATTATGATCAGGAAATCATGATACATAAAAATAAGATACTATTCTTTTATAATCCAGTTTTTATGTATAAATGATAAGTTATAGCCAATATCCAATGAAATTATTACTGTTCATGTTTACGTGGGATTTTGAAAACAAAGACTCAATCCATAAGGTGATGACACCCTTTCTCTACCAAGTGTGAGCATGTTATTTGGATATCTCTTTCGGGACTATGTATCTTTGTAATCGAGTCCTTTTGTCTATCTAACTAGCAGAACTTATCATTTAGCGAAGAATGACAGTGTTGTAGAAGGAATGAATCTTGGTCCTTAATCACGGTTGTGTTAGAAACACAATATTTAAATTTTCTACAATTGAACTTAACTTTTCCTTGAAGCCCTTAAGTGAAAGATAATGTCAGCTATTCAGAGATGTCCTCTATTATCATGCACATTTCAGGGGTGGTAGTGTGTAAAAGTTTAGAATAGAGGGAGGTATCTGACCTACCCTCACCTAAATTGGCATCTCCAGGTACACCTATTATCCTAGCTCATTTGGCTCTTGCAACAAGAATAAACCCATTTATTTTTCTTCCTTTTGAATAGTTAGTATTTTAAGACCCTGAAACATTTGTGGTCCTTCTGGGAGCACAGAAATCCTTCACCTGTCTCCATGACTTAAAGGATCCCAGGAGTCTCTGATTTTTGTGTGAGGAATATGTGATAAAGCATCTCATTCAGCCATCTTTATTTTCCTTCTCATAGGTTGTTCATACTATATAATGGAATGACACTGGGATCATGTTCACTATGTTAATTGTGAGTAGTGATCAACAAAATCTGATGTTCTATTTTGTAAAGCCATTTCTTCAATCTTGCTGCCTTCTCTGTGTTCTATGTTTATCATTATTTCTTGAGTTTCCTACTAAAATAGACAAAGAAATGAATTCCAAACTTTCCCAAGATTACAAACTTAAAAGAAAAAAATCAGGGAACACACTAACAGGCAAGCCTGCTATTTTAGTGACCATAAATTCCATAAGCAAATTATTTAATGATGTGGTTAAAATATCTTCAGAATGAACTCAAACTGAGCATTCCTATTGAATAAGGTAAGTCTTGCACACAGCCTGTGTGAGTGAAAAGTACAACTTTTAAAAACCTGAATGTAGTATTATCATATTTGTAAAAATACCTGTACAATTTAATCAATTCCATTTCAATGGATAGACTGACTAGGAAAATTTGAAATATATAGGTTAAACCATCCCTTACTCATAGTTATTATGTGCAGCTTTGAGTTAGTGTTGTTCACAAATCAATACATCTTTTAAAAAATCAAACTTTCAAAAAGAGACGTTTAATTTCCCTAATATGTGTGTTATGGAGCTTGTTAACATAGATGTAGAGACACACTCTACTGTCCCAGGTTATAATCAGTTGTATTTAAATCATTGAGTAATCTGCTGAGTGTTGCATTTCATTTAGTGAAAATTTATCTCCCAAAAAACAAAATGGTGGTTTGGGCTCTGGTGGCTCATGCCTGTAATGGTAGGTACTAAGGAGACTGGGACATGGAGGATGACTCTTCTGCTGGGCCAGACTAAGATCAGTGAGACATCTGTATATAACCAGCAAAATCATGGCCTGGTGGCATGAGTCAACACTGAGGAAGAATGTTGAAGCCCCAGACCATATGAACAATTGTGCTAATCCTTCCAATCCATAAATTCAGAAAATGATCTCAATTTAAGTAACAAAGTAAATACGTTAAATTTGTTGAAAAGCAGCAAATTTTTAGTAGACTTTGAGTGTTGCTAGGGAATAAAAGAATCAAACATGTCCAGTATTCAGAAGAAAGAGCAAGAAAAAGAATTGAGCATTAACACGTCTAAGAATAATCTTTGTAACTGTAATGTAGCCTATTGAATCCACAACATCTCAAAATATGGATACTCAGCCCTACAGTATGTGTATATGTATGTATGTGTATATACATATGTGTTATATATATGCAAATACACACATATATATAGCATAGGTAAATTTGAAATATTTTATAGCTCTGAATTCTATTCATCTTGCACATTTGCAGATTTTCTTCACATGCTTTATCTCCTTGGAACTCATATACCCACAGATATCAAGTTTCTACTAAAATAAAGATCACTTCACAAACATTCTCTTACTATGTGTCATGTGGATTATACCATGGGCTAGCCATTATTAATATTCTGACCATTGCACCTACCACATATATGTTTGTTGGAACACTAAAGAAAAACAGACTTGCTGTATAGAGCTGTCCACAAATTATTTATTCCTGAAAAATTTTAGATTAGTCTTTAAGGATATACCATTCTCAGGAATGCAGTCTACTCATTTCAAAAATGATTATGTAAATATCTGAAAGAGATTTAATATATTTGCCTGTGATTAATTTATCTGAAAGTTATGTGAATAGACATAAGTTGTGTAATGAGACTATGAAGACTAGTGATTGAAGTGGTGTGACAAAGATGGAAAAATTGTTTTAAAAATACAGGGGCTGAGGATAACAAACAAAAATTCTGATCTATAGCATTGCTTTTCAAATTCAGAATCTACATCTACATAGTGACTTCAGTCAACTGCATAAAACTGATATGCTCATTCCAGGAACACAAATCTCTGTATAGTGCTATTATAGGGAAGTTTTACACGAATCAGTACAATAGTATCTGAAAAAGCAGAAAGCTCTAGAAAGCACTGATTTCAGCCTTACAAGATTTCTACAAGATTTCTTACAAGGTTTCTAAATAGTTCTTTATTATTTTCTTATGGTGTTGTTAAAAATAAAACAAGTCAGAAATACAATTATACAGTGATGCATATCAAAGCAATCTACGTGGAATCTTCCACAATACTATAGTTTGTTTTTAATTTATCAGGAATAATAATATTCTGCATATATTAAAATACCATGTGCAATAACAATAAAATACTTAACCTAGTTATCATCAATTTTAAAAAAAAATCCACCCTTAAAATAAGTAAGCATTTTAAACTTTCAGAACTTTATGGTTGTAATGTAAAACCACTAAGATATTTCTAAAAATGGAGTCACAGTTAACACCCAATTTTGCCTTGCCCCCCTCTTACCTTTGTAATCTTGTTATCTACCATGATCAAAGAGTGTGCCCAAGGCTATTGCTTCTCTAAGATGGTATTTCAGAAAAATGACCTTATAATAGTATCAGACATATTATTGCTGCCAACTCTTAATAATAGTGCATAGTAAAAGAGCTAAAAGTTATTATAGGAGTGGAAAACATATTGGAAAAATTAAAATTTACACAAGCTTCAGAAGCCTGACTCTCCTATTCCTAATGTACTTATGTGCATACATGTATGTATACACACAGATAGATAATCTAACCCATGAATATCCCAAAGAAAATGAACTTCCATAGAACAAGTGTTATATAGATACATACATACATACATACATACATATATATATAAATATATGCATATTTCATTGAGTAATTTCTAGGTAAAATATTTTGCAGGTACTGCAGAGGACTCCAACATTTATATATTTTCTATTAATTTAATACCAGGATACCAGCAATCCTCTCGTACTTGATTTGTGAAGGAATCTGCAAGATATTTTCTGCATCTTCTCTTTTTATTAAATTCTACTTAAAAAATTCAAGAGTAGAATGAACAATTAAATAGTATCCTGAAAACTGATGAGTCAACTAGAAAGAATGTGATGAAATACTATCTGCCTTCTCATAGTTTTCATAACCATACTTGATTCAGAAAGTTAAAATAGAGCAGAGATAATGGATATTTGAATAATCTTTGAGGTTATCACTCACTAGATAAATTAATGGCAATTTATTGAATCAATGTGAAGATTAATTAAAATTGAAATAACTCTCAACATTTTATTTACTAGGGGAAAGGTTTTTTGTCCTTAATATCATTCTAAATATGTGTTAGAATTGGACAGAATATCTTTTTATTCAAGGAAATCTCTATTCCAATGGAAATAAATGGGCAGATTTTCTGGTTCAAGAATTTGTTTAGAAACTGAAACATGACATTCATATGCTTATGAAATGTAAATGTTTTAAGTTCCTTAATTATGACTTACAGATACAATGGCTTATAATTCTAGAGGAGAAAATCAATACAATCACTTTAAACCATGATCCAATGACTTAATATATTCTACAAATTATAAGAAAACTCATTTTTGGCCTCAAATAGTAAATTAGTGTCGCAGAGCCTTTCACCATGGCTGACTTTATCCAATGTATGTATTCATGAAAAACATAGTTCAGTATTTTTTAGATTGCATGTGGTCAAACTTTACAAAATTTCTTTTATATGAGTATTATCTTATATTCTCCTGTAAATAAGGTCATAGGGTATGCCTTCTGTCGGTTGAGACAATAAAAATGCAGAAAATCAATAATTAAAAAAAAGCTCTAAGTACATTTTAATAATGAAATCTGATGTATGAAATATCAATGCGCCTGCAATTAAATTGATCATTTGGGAAATGATTTTCTATTTTTCTCCTGTATGGTAAAAAAAAAAGATACAAGATTTCAGTTTAAAAGAAAGCCTCTTCAATATCTTCTGAAGGAGCTGAAGTGTCAGTGTCACAGAAAGCTCTTTGAAAACGATGTTTAAAATGGCTTTATAGATACTGTTGAGGATTAATGAGATGCTGTGTGTGTAATATGGTACTAAATAGATCTCTTGTAAACTTTAGACAATTTCTTAGTTATAGTATATGGAATACAAGGATGTACAATTATTGGACAGGGATAGGACTCTACATTAGGAAGTCAACCATTCAGTTCCTAAAATGCCCAACCTACTTTTATTTAACCAGGATGCAATCTTGCCACTTTTCTTCTTTTTCAGTGGTCTCTACTGAATTGTTTTTAAAAGCTACTTGAGAAATTAGGAATTGACTAATAACTCATAAAATTAGATCAAAATTCACAAAAATTAAACTTTCACTTAATTTTATGAATTGCTTAAACTTATAAATTGGTGGCAGTAAGTCTTATTTATTAAAATAATCTAAAATAATTCTAAAAATATTTTATATTACCTTTCCCTCATACATTAAAGAAGGAAAAACATTGCTTTCTGGAAGCAAGGACAGGAGTACTGTTTTGAGAATCCTGTGCAAGTTGAAAAAAATAAATATATAAATATGACATAAAGGTAGCACCATTAAATTAATTTAGCAAAGAAGTCCTGAATGGGCATTACAAAAAAACTAATGAGAACAAAACCCTTAAGAACTAGTAACCATATTTATTCAGTAGTTTTAGCAGCCACCAAAACTAAGTGGAAGACATGAAGTCAATACTACTATAATAGGAGTGTTACCGTACAATGGGTATCCAACAGGATGGTTCAATGTCTTAAAGAAACATGTCTTTGAAGAGATTCAAGGACAAGAATGCTAATTTATTGGGTCATGTCATGTCCTACATATCACAATCAATTACATAAGTAAAGGTACCAAAACAGCTAGACAAACTTTACATGAGGAGAAATGTGTATGTGCATTATATGAGTTAGCATAACCCTATCAAAAATATTTCCCTTGAATTGAATCTCAATCTTTCATTATTCTATTTAGGCCATGACAATCTGGTAGAATATTAATTGATTTCACAAATTAACTTTTCTTATTATTTACTTTCATTAGACATTGTAGAAAAATAAAAGTATACTCCTCTCCTACTAAACTGAAAACAGATAACAAAAGGAAACCGAAGTGGGCAAATGTACAGTACTAATATTGGTTAAATATATTTCCTGCTATTTGAGGGTACTGCTTTCATTAATCAGTAGCATGTACCTCAAATACTGTATAATTTGTAATCTGCCTCTTTTCTTCCAATAGTATACACTATGTAAACAATAAATCCATCCAGGTTTTTTCTTTTTTCTTTATTTTCACACCCTCAGAACTTGGTATGCAGTAGACTCAGATTTGATATTTGATGAATTACTAATTGACATGTAGACACATTTTTGAAAACAGCCAATTCTGTCAAAAGAATAGGACAGAGGCATTTGTTTCTCTCAATTTTTCCTGTAGGATTTTCTCCTATTAATTCACATTTATTAGTATATTTAGATGATTTTATGGAATTTTTACAAAGCCAACACAGTCATTATTCACAGGAATGTCACAGAATTCTAACATTTGAACTAGCTAGATTAGTATGAGAGATAGAATAGACTGATACCACATAACAAAATAAGCATTTTTAACAGGATGCTAGTTGGTAATGATGGCATAACATTATTTGTAAGATTTATGGCTTATAGAATTGCTGCTTCTGCAGATCATCAGGATAAATTTTCTTTCCAAACTATCCCTAAGGATTATACTTAGTCTAGATTTCCCAGATGAACATAAAATATTTGTCTTTCAAGAGGAAAACTAAATGCTAGGAATAGAGGAAAGTTTGAGATATTAAAGGACAACCCTGGTTTGAATTTAACATTTGTAATACTTAAGACAACACTTGGATAATTTTATAGTTAATTAATGTCATCAAAATCTTTTGAAATATTGTCATTATACTGATGTTATGGATACTTGACACTTCCTTATAAATAAATGAAAATCCTTTACTAATAAACATCTTTCATAATGAAGAATTTCTGACATATTTTTATATGCTCTTCTGTTTTAACTACTTACACAAGGAAAAGAAACTCAGTACATTTAGTTTACTCTTGGAATTAAATTCATGGATATTCATCCTACTTTATTTTATGCTTAATAGGAAATAAAATTTTTGTCACTTCAAGATGTAAATTTTCCCGGTATTCCTGTAGAACTGGGAACAAAACAGATACATTAGATGCTAGGAATGCGCAGCATTCTATGTAGACTTCTATGTATGACTTCTATGTAGAAATGATCAGTTTCTTAAAACTGTGCTCGAGTTAAAGACCACTGGAACTATTTCCAAAATGTTAACCTCACACAGCATATATTTTCATTGACATTCTACGAGGGACTAACTTCTTTAAAACTAAAGTTAACTGAGCAGATGTCATGAAGACATACTAATTTTAAATAAATAATTTTTATTATGAAGTTTCATCTAAACAAAATTTAAATGGTAAATATTACTCCTTTACTTAAAACTATTATCTGAATATATTGGCTGAAATTTATTCCTCTGTAGCTATTTTTGACAAAAGTATCTCAACCATTTAACTCATTTGAGTATAACGTCTGTGAAGGCAAATGAGTAAAACTTTCTGTAGTGATAGTGCAATTGTGATTTAACCCATATAACGTTGGTGATATGGGACGATAGATATCATCATGATGATATATCTGTTGTTTAAATTTCACATTAATTTAAACTAGATTGTTTTATTTTCTTGAACTCTATGAGTGAAAATTAGTCTAAGCCACGGCCTTTGGAATTTATTTGATCACACACCATTTTTTGATACACACATATTCAAGGGTACAGTATATAAATAATTTCTTCATTTCACTGACCTATACTAGTATTATATTTTGTTTAGATACTGCTTCTATCAAAGTTTACCATTTGCATGTTCTTACCTATTTGGACACCAATTCCAACCTTCAGAACTCTTAGAAATCCTTCACAGATCAATTGAAACAAAGGGATAACAGAATTCCAGCCTGATTTGTAATATTTCACAAGTATACCTCATAGTTATTTTAATTAAAAAATAACATACCAAAAAACCTAGGGTGGACAAGCTATTCACCAGGAAGTAAGAGAAGACTCCCAGACATCAGCTAATGACTTGTTCTTAGATTAGACTGGACCTAGGTCACAAAGGTAAGCATCTCGCTATTATACCGCCAACTTTATATCATTCAAGTCAAGCTTGAAAAAAAGCACATTTCAGATGTTGACTTTTGCTTTCCCCAGATGTATGTGATCTTTGGAGGAGAAAAGGACAGCATTAGGCCCTGGGTGCTGGCATTTTCATGTCTTTCTCAATACTGCATCCATGCTGTGTCCTTTGGAGATGTTCTTTTACTGGACTGTTCCCCAATGAAACTGGGTCTTGAAGTGTCAATGTTATCAAGAGAGATCATAAGGTACCCCTCTAAATCTGCCTCTGGTTGATGTTAGTCCTGCTGGCCCTGTGGATTCTGGTCATAGCTGCCAACTTTCTCTTTGAAACTTCTTCCTTTTCATTATGTTTAGGTGCCTCTCAAGTCACCGAGCTTTGGTCCAGACTCAAAATCAAATTTCTTTCTTCTCGTCTCTCCCTGACTGATCTCAGAGATATTACAAAGCACATTAAATCTCCAAAGAGAGACAGCACTTAAAAGTGCCATTTCACTTTTGTGTTAACTCACAAAAGTCAGTATCTCTGACTGATCACATATGAAAGAACCCTTAAAAAGAACAGTATCACATTAAAAAAAATTAAAGCATTTAAAGTGCTCTTGTGGGTCTATCTTCTTTTAGACTCTTCAACCTGAGATAATGGTGGGGGTAGGTAGGTGGAAACTTGGTCTAAAAATTAATGATTAGTAAATTTAGGAAATTCTTTAAGTTTGGCTGGGTACTTCCTGCGTTGTCAGAGCTACTGATGGTGTGTGTGCGCTTAATCTCCAATTTACTAAATTCTAATTATTCATTAATAGCATTTGTTTTTGAAAATGCCTCTTTACTTCCCTTGGATAAAAGAATCCATGGTAATAATACTAGAGATAGACACAACATTATACATTTTCGTAAATATAAACTTAAAGAGTATCACTTCAGCAAGGGAATTCCATATTTAATGTTGCTAGAAAGCTAAAATTGAATGATGATAGGGTTTATTAAATTAAAAAAGTTAATCACCTGGATAGTACATGGAAATTACTTCAGATCTATAATTGTGGCTTAGTTTAACCCATAGAAAGAAGATATTAACTTGAATAGATTGACCAAGAACTTCTTGTCAAGTAGGTAGAATACAGCTCATAAAAATTAAAATGGTCCAATGTTACCAAAATAGTATTTGTAGTAGCCATTTGTAAGAATCAAATCCATATATTTTCAGTTAGCTCTTTAGTAGAATGTTTAAGTCCAAGAGAAAATGTTTATCATTAATAACTTTTTTATGTCAAAGGAAATTGAGCAATTCTTAGTCTCACATGGCATTAAGAATTGGCAATGGCAGGGAAGACATTTATAGAGATGATTTTCATGAATTTTTAACAATTAAATCTCTACAAACTAACTGGAGACTGCTTGTGGAATACATGATGTGATGTAAATCTTTTAGAAGTACTTGTGTGAGGTGAGCATGTATTGGTGCCTGACTCATTTCCATGTGCTGTAAGGTGAAAACCAGAGAAAGAAGAAATATGTCGAACAAACTTTGGGATAACAGGAAAATCTCGATTGTTTCCCAATTTATGATTTATTAAACATTATCTTCCACATGGGAAACAAAATCTGTGTCTACAATAGTTTTTTTTTTTAATTTGGGGGGGGGGCTGGTGTCAATTGATACTTTCTTTTTCTTCTCTTGGGTGTTAAACAACTACTGGAAGCCTTTATTTTTAAAACTTAAGACTTTCATTGTAGCTTCTAAACATTTCTTTCTATTGGACAGAATAGATATCATATGTGACTTTGAGAACATTCTTGAAGCTTAGTGAGTTCTAAAACATTTATACAGTGCAAGGGTTTGGTTCATAATTCAATTTACTCCAAGTCAGAATAGTTGATATTTTGTTTTTCACATATTGAAACCTTGTTACAAATTCTGTTTTTCAGATGCTCCCTTTACATTGTCTTTTTTGTTTAGAAAGAAAAGTGTACACATTAGTAAGCTTTCTAAAGTTTTATGTAAAATAAATCAAAACAGGACTTAAATTTGTTATTTATTTTATCCTTTTTCTCCCCTATGCCCATCCTGCAGTTTGATCTTAGAGGTAGGACACTGTTCTTGAGTCTTTCTTGCTCAATGCTAGTGCTCTACCCTTTGAATAAAAGCTCTGACTTTTGGGTGGTTAATTGGAGGTGAGTCTACCAACTTTCCGGCCCTGGCTGGCTTTGAACCACAATCTTTAGATCTCAGCCTCCTAGGATTACAAGTTGGAGCCATCTACACCCAGATACCTGTCCTTTCAAAAAATCTATCTTACAGAGTAATAGGACATAAATGTTAGTATGTCATACTGTAGGTTCAATGTCCATCAAATACATAGGTAACATCAGTTTGTAATTTAAAGAACAGCTTATTTAGATGTAAATTATCTGCCCAGTGTGTGAATTAAAACTTAGGGGCCTCTCCCATATGATAACCATGATAGTAGAAAAAAATACATATCTTTAAATAAATTTTTAAAATTTTAACAAGTCACTTCTTATAGGAATATTAAATTAAACAATTTAACCTATTTTTCTTGCAAGACAGTTATCCTCACCAAAATTAACAATGAAAAGCTAACATTTGGGGAACAATTATTACAGTGTAGCTATTGTTTATGCAGTAAAAATTTTAAACTGTTTTCACACTCATAAGAATTCTCTGTAATGAATATGATTTTGAGATGCTATTGAAGGTAAATAATTTTTTTCAACATACATACATAGCTCATGTGTGAAGAATTCAGGAACTATCTTTTAAACCAGTGGTCCATGTTGCCTTTTTGGTTTTGTAAAATTTCTCCTTTCTGTCTCAGATGTCTATATCCTTCCATCTACATTTCCTCTTTAGAAGAAAAACATTGGAAATAAAAGATGTAGCTGACAATACTGTGTTGATGTTATTTTCCCAAGCAAGATATAGTTAAATAATAAATTGATTTCATAATGTGCTTGCTTTTGTTGGTATAAGTTTTTACCTACGTCGGTGTGATAAACACCTTAAAAGGAAGCAAAAATACCCTAGAGAGGAAGAAATTGGTCAAACAGAATTCACAGCAATGTCCATTTATTCCCTAGGATGTTGGCCTTTTAAAAACTCTTTTTACAAAACCTTTAGAACATATTTAAAATGATAAAGGAAACTCAGCTTAAATATGGATGATCATCTTATACTAGCATTTGATTCTAATCTTACTATTTATGGTCACACAAACAGAGTCAAGTATACCCTGAAAGATAGAAAGGAAAAAGTATTATTTCATTATTTCAGTTTAGAAATCCAGAAATGAAAAAGTAAGGCCTAATTAGAACTAGAAATGAACATCAGTTCCAGAGGGAAAAAGTACTGAAATGAACAAAAGTTTTGTCTCAGGTAGTGCATGAACTTTTTTGCAATAAACTAATTAACTAAAGGGAGAAAAAAAGCAGTTTACGCAGATGCCCTGTCAAACACTACCGGAGAAGCACAGATGGGACACTATCAAGTAGCATAATGCTCAAGTACTCATTTATAAAATCTGCATAATTCTTCCAAACATCTGAAGCCCTGTAAAGAAACACATGCTAAATTTTATACACACACACACACACACACACACACACACACACACACACCCATAAATTCAAACACTCTTTTACACCCTGCAATATATTTGAGTGGGTGAATGCTATTTGTTGTTAGTATTTGCCTAGAAATACTACCAATGGAAACAAATGTACACATACAGGGAATTCCCGTGGAAAGAATATATCTTTCCAATATTATGAAGCTCAATAGATTTTTGGTGTATTACTTTTCCTTGTTGAATTCACTTAGGCTGTCTTCAGTAGTTGAACCACACTATTCACTTGTTAAAAAGAAGGATAAAATTCAGAACATTTTATCTGTACTTTGGTAAAATTCATTTCCTTCCTTTCTTTTTTCAGAATTTAGAAGTTCATTTTGTTGAATTTATATTGATGTTAGCTGTGCTGTGATATTATTTTGGCTGGTGTTTGAAATGAAAGTATCCAAATTTAATAATCATAGCTAACTGTACCCATGAATTTTCCTCTAATGATATTAGTAGGAAAATTTATATTGTTTTGCTCTATGCTTATCTTTTTAAAAATGTATTTTTGAAAATTACTCCAGTGCCCTGAGCAGTGCATACAACAGAAATTACCTAAGTTCCTGATTCTTCTTGCTCAGACTTATGCCTTCTAATCTTTCCTGACAAGATTTTCAGTGCTTCCCTATCTATTCTTTTATAGCTTTGTTTGTTTTGTGGCAAAAGTCAACACACAGAAAAGCAAAATCTGAAGTTGGGAGTGAGGGTTGAAGCCGGGATATGACAAAGCTTAGATTTATTTTATATCCAGTGTCTCAGCTACCTCTATTTAAAACATACACTAGGCAATCTCATTGCCTTTGACCTTATTGGTTTCCCTTTCTAATGGGCACTAATAATTAATACAGAGCCATTGAGTAATGTGTCTATATTCTCTGTTGTATTGTTGAACATGCTAAATAATTTAAAATGCACAGAAGCCTCTCATGCTTGGTGGGGGAGGCAAAGCCATACCCATTTGGAGGGGGCAGGGGGCTGGGGGGGGTCTTTGCTTTTTTGTTTCTATTGAATGCATTTCGCTGTACAGCTGGAAAGGGCATTCCTATAGGACTTTAAAGGCAAAGTAGAAAAATGACATAAAAGCCTTGCTTGGATTTGATTGATGCACTCTCATATTTGAAGTTCACTCAGAGCTTTGTGCAAGAAGGCCTGGGTCACTCTATCCAGCGCTCTAATGAGACTGTGTGTGAACACTTCCAGCTTTGTAGGCCTTGCTTTAATCAGAGATTGGAAAACACTCCTGACTGATAGGCTCCAGAATCAGATCTAAACAGAAAATAGCATGCTCGATTTGGCCTCTGAAGGTGGGTTGAGCAAATCTTTGTGATGTATTGGAGCATTTGCCGAGTGCAAGCACACGTGGGGTGGTTCCTATTTCTGTCGGCAAATACAAATTTTTCACTCAGCAGGCATAATCAGAGCTAACTGGAGAGGAGAAATAACAAAAACTCAACAGCCCTTAGCAACTCAGCATGGCATAGAGGGATTTAAGACTTTAGCATTTTATCTCCATCAGTATGAAAATGCATGAGGAAATCTGAACTTTGAAAGTGCAAATAAACACATTTAACACATTGTAAGCCACTAATTCTTACTGAATCTTTTGCTGGGAACTTTAATTGCTTTCCATATAGATTTCACTGATGATTTCCAAGTTTTATAGAACTTGGACCTAATTTGAATCATTTAAACAAGGACTCCTTTGGATCAACTAAAGTTAATGTAAGTAGCAGCTCTTCTTGGTTGGTAGCATCTAATAGTAGTTAGAAGGTTAAAATTTTGTGAATGGAAGTCATTGTGTGCCACTGGCAAACATTATTCTTACTGTTTATGAGAGAGGCTAGAAACCCTCAGCACTCACTACTCTAAGTCCAGAGTCAGGATACATTGAATCTTATGTACGAAACTCCTTATAGATTCCTTTAAAGTAGTGCAATCATGAAAGCAATCAATAAGGTAGCCGAGAGTATTAATTTCATGTGATATGCAATGCTTGATGTCTTTTTCTACAACTTTCATTTCACTTTTAATTATTTTATGCAACTTTTAGGAATAGTTACATATTAAAATGTCACTGTTTGTTATTGGCAGATTGATTGATATATCCTTCTATCATCATGGTAGAAATTTAACTTCTTCCTAACACACTTTATGGGAATATTGGCCAATAAAACTATCATCCTAAAGTTATGTTAGTGAAGTCATCATGTATTTTATAATCTAAATTGGATTATTTAAGAAAGAAAGTTGTAGGTGAACAAATGCAGCAGTAGTATTCAATAGATACTATGTTGAAAATGAAATATGTAATTTGTAGGCAGAGATGGGAGGGGAAAAATGGAGAGAGTAAGGGAAAGGGTGACATCAGCTAAAAAATATGTACTCTTTACCTGACTTATGTAACTGTAGCATCACATCTGTAAACCACCTTTGTAATAACAATATAAATAAAAATTAAGAAAATAAGAATTAAAAAATAATAAAAGTTATAATAAGACCAATAAATGGGCATAAAAATATGTGCACTGGGAAATCCATACTCTATAGTATCCTACCTAAGAAAACTTTTTGTGTGTGTGCTGGTTACTTCTGCTTAAACTCACGGTTTGGTGGTATTGCTTTGCTTTTGAACAATGGCTCCACCTTTGGCTCTCCATTAGTTAAATGAAGATGAGTCTCAGATGAATTGTACTCATAAATTGATGTGTTGAATTGAGGCTGCTTCTGTAGGACCAAAGATTATAAAGATAGTATATATCTCATTAAAGAAGTCTCATGGACTTTTCTAACTGAACTTGTCTGAATCACAATCCTCAGAACTCAGCCTCCTGAGTAAATGAGACAATAGGCATCTAATGAACCAACATTTCCTGGACTCTGAAAACTTTCTTTAAGTAATGCAGAAGACAGTTCAATTGTTATAATAATCTTTTTTCCCCGGCAAGACAGTTTTACTTAATCCATTTTTTCTAGGAGTGTTTGGTTCACTTTACTTCTAGTAACACTGTAAATATATATGTTTTGTAGATATTTGTAAAAACTGAAATTTTAGATTTAATTACCTATGAACTTCCTAAGAAAGCATTACTGGGGAAATTCTCATGTTCTTTTCTTCCCTAATATTCACAGTGACCCCTGGAAGAACTACAGTGACTGATGGGTGGTTCAAAGACTTCTAATTTCCCTCTGCTTCAGGGCACTGCAAATATTTTTGTAATCACAAAAGTGAGTGTTGGACATCAAAATCAAAAATAGGAAAATCACACTTCTCATGCAGCCTATGCTCTTGCCCTACTTTGTTGCACCTTTCTCTAAGCTACTGAGAATGTTTATTATGAAACCAAAGAAATTGCAAGATCAGAGGCTTCTGTCTCTTGCTCTTCTGAAGGAATCAAGCATAGAGTGCTGTCAAAACTTTACGTTCTGGGGCTGGGAATATAGCCTAGTGGCAAGAGTGCTTGACTCGTATACATGAAGCCCTGGGTTCGATTCCCCAGCACCACATATATAGAGAATGGCCAGAAGTGGCGCTGTGGCTCAAGTGGCAGAGTGCTAGACTTAAGCAAAAAGAAGCCAGGGACAGTGCTCAGGCCCTGAGTCTAAGGCCCAGGACTGGCAAAAAAAAAAAAAAAAAAAAACACAAAAAAACAAACAAAAAAAACAACTTTTACTTTCTGGTATCAAATGATTTGTGTAAATTTCTACGTTCACTAGTTCCTGGATATTCTAACCTTTTCCCTAGGTCAGTTGTTTAGAATGCAGTGGAATTTAGTCTAGATTGTGGTTTCATCTCTTCCTCCCTCCCTCCCTTCTTTCTTTCTCTTTCTTCTCCCTCCCTCCCTCCCTCCCTTCCTTCCTTCCTTCCTTCCTTCCTTCCTTTGTTCCTTCATTCCTTTACTCTTCATTGCTTCCTTCTTTTTGCGCGCGCTCTCTCTCTCTCCTGTTCTGTCACTGCTTTTACTGGAACACTGATTTAGATAATAAGCCTAGCATGAAGAAACTTTAGGCTAACTAATTTTCCCAACGTTAATTATTTCATATAAATTAAAATTGCATAAACACATTTCACAAAGTCATAATGTATGGAATAAATAATGTTATAAACATCACAAAGTATCTTAAACATCACAAAGTATCTTATTTCTCTTTTCTTTTCTACAAAATAAATCCATCTTCACCACAGTACTTGGAACATAGTAAATGTTGAAGCACATTTATTTATTTAGTCAATCAGAGAATCCATCAAGAATTACTGTTATCTACAAATTGGGTTTTAACAAAGACATGCCTGCTAGGAAGGTTCTGTACTATTTGTAACATATTCCCAATCTCTCTGCTTTTGTTATTTTCTTGCATAAGGCATCACAATTTTGCACATCCTGTCCTGGACCATGATCCTCATGTTTACGATTCCTACTTAGGTAAAACTACTGCACAAACTTATCCATATTTTTATTTGTTAAGATAGGCTCATGTGAATATTTTGCCCAGGCTGGCCTTTAGTTGAATCTATGGAATATCAGCTATCCGAGCAGACAGAACTATATATGTGAACAATTACATTGGACCCATGAGTAAAAATTGATGCATATATGAATATATACGTATATAGCATGTATATATGTATATATATGCTTATATACATATATACATTATAGCATGAAGACAATTTAGGTTAACTAATCTTGCCAATTTTACTAATTTCATGAAAATTAAATTTGCATGAATGTTTTTATACATATATGTATATACACATATATAAATCTTGTCAAACACATTTCCTAACATAAAGAATTATGTACAGAAAGAGCTTCCATTGGATAAAACACCTTAAAAATAAATTGGTTATTTGATATCAAATTCCTAGAAAGTTATTTTCCTGTTCTTTAAAAGTGTTCTCTTTTTTTCTCATTCCAGCTATATTGAAAGTAAAATATAACATTAACAGGCTACACGAAGAAGATAACTTATTTTGAAAAATGTTGGGAATAAAACTACAACAATTCTAGAAGGAAGAACGTGGAAGTGAGCTCCTTTCTGTACTGGCGGTCATTAAGAGAGACAGTGAGATAGGCTTTGAACAAATGAACAAATGTGATAGTTTACTGCATTTTCTCAATCAAATAAACTGGATCCAAACTTACTTTATGATTATGAAATTATATTCAGACATTCAACTGAAAATTTGGATAAATACTTTTGTCTGTCAAGTATCAGTATAATGAAGTTCATAAAAGAAACATTTAATACAATAAATGAAATTGTACAAGTAAATATGAATATCCAAAAACTTTCCCATTTTACTCATTATTTTACAATCTCTCATAGTAAATAGAAATGGAAGAAATAAAGATAGTAGGGCTAGCTCATTATGTTATGAGTTACAATTAGGGGAAATATCCCAAATCAGAAGTCTTGAATTTTAAAGTCTAAAAGAAACATTGTATGTAGTAAAAGAATTTGATCTGTTGAAATATCGATGTAGAAAACATTGAAAATTTCTATCAGAGTATGTTACCAGAAATATGTAAGGTACAGAGCAGACTGAGGACTCAGGACAAATCTGATTCATGTCAGTAATTATTTCCAAGCATAAGATATTTACTCACATGTGTTGTTCCTTTTCTTTCTACTGTGTACTTTCTTACCTCATTTGAGGAGTTGCAATTTTTCCTTAATATTTAATGTTCACAAATAGTCACTTTTATTTATTATCCTAATATTCATTGTTAAATATTACAAGTATTTAATAGTGTTTTCTGTGATGGGAACAAAAGTAATTAGCCAGACTTATTAATTAATTAATTAATTTGTTTGTTTGTTTGTTTTTGGCCAGTCCTAGGGCCTGGACTCAGGGCCTGAGCATTGACCCTGGCTTCTTTTTGCTCAGAGTTAGCACTTTATCTCTTGAGCCACAGTGCCACTTCCTGCTTTTTGTTTTTTGTTTTTTGTTTTTTGCATAGTGGTGCTGAGGAATTGAACCCAGGGCTTCATGCATATGAGGCAAACACTCTAAGGCTGAGTCACGATCCAATCTCAATTAGCCAGACTTTTAATGAGCAAAATGCTTGCACTCCTGATAGTAGAGGAGACAATTACTTTTCCTTGACCAGAACATGGTCTCCTCCTAGCTGCTTAGACTCAAGGCTTTCCACCCCAAACCCAAACATTTCCCTTGTTCCATTACTGTTACAGCTGGCGCTGGCAACTACTCTTAGAGCTTAAAGGATGCATTAGAGGGACAGTTCAACAGCCTCAAGATGAATTTGATCAATAATTAGCTTCTGTGATACAAATCTCTAGAACTTTAGATTTGTTACACTTAAGTCAGGCTTACTTTGCTCTATTATTTGGTTATATAAAACTCTGTTTAAGTAAGTATTGCTTTTCAAGTCTGTGGGAGATGACTAATAGCTTTCTTTCCACAAGCCTCCAGAGAATTCTTTACAGGAATTAGATGAAAAAAAAATTAGACGATAGTCACCACAGTTTTAGGAAATCCCCGGGAAAGCAAAGATAAACACATATTTTAATATATTTCTCTAAGATAAAACTTTCTAAGCCACCATCTTCCATTGGTACACATAACATAATTTTAAGAAAAATTAGAATTGATCAATTCCTACAGAATCAACAAAGTTTATTTACTAAAAATTCAATGCTCTTGCTGCATTTTAAGGTTTCCAAGTAAACAAGTTGATATCATTTGAAAACATTTTTAAGGGTACATTTTGTTCTTAGCAGAAAAATCAGTAAACATATTTTATAAATTATAATAAAATAGATTAACATGGTCAAATGTTTAGTTGAGTTTTAAATAAAACTGTAGAATATTTAAAAAATGGGACTAATTGAGATTGGATTGTCTTAGGAAAAGTCCTATGGAAAATTATATAAAATTATAGTAAGTGTTCCTCATATTGATTAACAGAATAAGTTATTGGAAAGAGAGCTCAATATTCAATTGGTAAAACAGAAGTGAGTAGTCTCAGAGAAAATCGTTTGTTTTTCAGTATTTTTGTTAAATTTTTCATCCTTTATGAAAAAAAAATTGTCCTCTTGAAGCAGTTTATCTGTGTCACAGAAGATGCTAATAGAATAAATAGAATCACAGCAAATGAAAATTGCACTTACATTTTCCTACTAACATCATACTAAGACTTTAAAGTCTACTTAAGCTTCAGCTGGCTTTCAAGATATATATTGTTTTCTCACTATTTAGAAAATTGTGGAAATAATTAGAATATGGCTGGAAATGTATCTTAAGTGAAATAGGATTCATAATCTTTAAACTCCAGAGGAGAGAAACTGCAACAAGTCATTTCCTTTCCCAAGAAAAAGATCCCAGTGATTTTGTTTTAATGAAGGGGAAAAAAATCCAAAGGTCTAACTGCCATGTAAACTCATTTTAAATGTCATGTCCTATTAGAATCTAATAATCGAGATGCCTGTTTTCCCTTTTTGCTTGAGCCATCAAATTTGTCAAAATGTGATGATAATTCTTTCCATTACAACTTAAACATTTACAGGACTGTTCTAGTAAGGAGGAAAAAAGAAAAGAAAACAAGAACAACAACAAAAAACAAACGTCTGTAATCTTATTCCTTATGCTAAAACTGTCTCCAGAACGGATTTAAAATATTCCCTATTATAGCATGTACAACTGCAAAATGTCTCTACTCCAGCATGAATTCTTGCCTTTTTTAAGAAAGCATAACAAATTGGCACCTACTATTCTTGACCTTTTGACCTCAAAACCATGACTGACCCAATCTGCGCTTGCCTTGTTTCAGTCCGTAGCTCTAGGATGACTGTTGATCCGGTCCCACAGGCGTTCTTTCCTGAACGGGTAAGCTCCCCCTCTAGTGTTCACTGCTCATCAAACTCTTCCTCCAACAAGAAAATAGAGAACTGCAGGGGTTTTTAGTTTAGTTTACTTTTGTTTTTCTGTTGTTGTTTGTTTTGTTTTGTTTCTGGTATACTGTAGAAGAACAAAGCTTAGATTGACATCTGTAGCTGTTTAATGGTACAAAGAGAAAAAGAATTTGTAGTTAAATAAAGTATTCCTTCCTTCAGATCTCCACGGCTTGTCTGTGGAGTTTTAAGAATTGCTTCTGTGCTGTCTTTCAGGCAGAATGCACCGATAGAGTTCAGAAGATGTGAAATGACTTGGTGAAAATGGTCCCTTCTGTTGGGAAGTGTAAGGCTTGGTTATGAATAAATAACTTTTTATTGGAAGTTGAAACCCAGGAGACCTTTATTTGCAGGCCCATTACCAGTTGAGGCACTGGATCAGGGAGGGCGTGCCAGGGATGGAAGCATAGTGTTTTCTTTCTAGAACTTTCAGAGAAAAAACAATACAACAGAGTAATTATATCTCATCCATTAGCTTTTTACAAGATCCAGGGTAAGTAAAGTGCTATATATTTAAAGGATTCTTTTCATTATATCTCACATAGAAATAAAGATAAATAAATGAAGTAGATATTGTGATAGATTTAAAGTGTCTCAAGCCAAACGTTAAAACTTCAAACTGAGTGCCCATGGCTCACACCTGTAATCCTAGCTACTCAAGAGGCTGAGCTATAAGGAACATAGGTTTGCAGCCAGCCCTGGCAGAAAAGTTCATGAGACTCAGCTCCAACAAACTACTCAGAAAAAGCCTGAAGTGGCACTAGAGACTTGAGCCCAAAGTGGTCCAGAGTCAGTGCCCAGGCCCTGAATGCAAGTCCCAGGACTGGCCAACAACAACAACAACAACAAAAACAAAGCAAAAACACTTCAGTAACTTTATAAAATATAATACTAAAGCTTTAGTAACAAACATCCTAGAATTTAGCATGCTATTAACAAAAAGAAAATAAGAGCAAAAGAAACAAAAATTAAAGCTCACCTTGAAAGAGTTCTGAGAGGTTCAACTTCACAGTTGGTTACCAAATTAAAATCTAAAATCTTCATGTATTTGCACATCATTTTAAATAAGAGCAGAAGAAAAAAACATACTCATCAAATTCTGCAAGAAAGGTAGGGGTTTTTAGTATTTCAGTAATTGTTTCAATGTTTACAAAGGAGTCTGCAGGTCTTTAAAAAGTTTATGTGAGCCAGGTCAGTGTGGCTCAGGTCTGTAATCTTAGCTACACAGGAGGCTGAGACCTGAGGATTGTGGTTCGAAGCCAGCCCAGGTAGGAGACCCTATGAAACTCATATTTCCAATAAACTACCCAATAAAACTGGAAGTGGAGATGTGGCTAAAGAGGTAGAGAGCCTGATTTCAATGAAAGAAACTCAGGGACAGGGACCAGGGCCAGAGTTCAAGCCCCGGGGGTGGGTGGGGGGGAAGGTTGTGTGATTGTTTTACAATTGAAATTGGAAATAATGAAATCACATTAAATTAGCATTGGCTTTAATTCTCTGGTTCAGGAAATTTAATAATTGATCAAGTAATGTTTTCTATAATATTCGTGAGACTGAAAGCAATACAGTTGCCTAAGTATTACTTGTTCACGTATTTCTTTTCTTCTGTTCATTTCTCTTCTGGGGCAGCACTAGCATTTGAACTCAAGGACCTGAATTTACTAAGCAGGGACCATACCAATTTGGCCACTCTGTTATTCCCCTTTCATGTTCATCATTTCAATATAGTATATATTTTCAATATAGCGTATCTCTTTTTGCCATCCGTAACTGTGATACTCTTATTTGTGCTTCTCTTTATGATGAAAAGTAAGGCACACATCAACACTTACAGCCATTGAGAGAGAGAGGCTTTCAGGTGACCTTTATGTCCTGGCTGGCTTCAAATAGCTAATCTCCCAATGGCTTCCATCCCCCAATCTCTGCTCCCAAAGAGCTAGAGCTATTGGATTGGGCTGTCACATCTAACTTACGTTAACATGCTTTTTAATAAAAGTTAAGATATTCTAAACATGAAAAATAAGGATGACAGTCTTATCATAAAAGAGAATGTACTTTTAACCTGTTTTATACTCCTTGATAATCATAATTATCAGTCATTATTTTTATTATGCATGGATCAAGTATCTATAAATTATACAAACCTACATCTTAATATAATTTTCTTATAGTTTGTTAGAATGTATAAACTGAGTTACTCTATTTTAATCTAGTAGAGAACTCAAAACATTTCCTAAGATAAGGTAAACTGTTCCTTAAATATAAGCATTACTTTACTTCTGTTACTTTCACTTCAGTAGGTGATTTAAAACTGAACTGCTGAAGACAGCAGAGGAAAATAATCCCTTCAAGTCTTAAAATATCAAAATACTTTAGCTTTTTTCCTGTTTTCAATTTTCTCAGTTCTGTGTCTTATTAAATCCAATTTTAGTGCTTTCTGTTAAACTTCACTTAAGGGTCTTATTTAAAAGGTCATCATTCATAAACTAATAAGACCAGGTAACTAAAACCTATCATTCTACAGAAGACCCTTGAAGGCTGAAGACTTATTTGCTGTGTTGGTTCATTCAGTTTCGAACAGTTAGCTGATACTGACAACATGTATTTTCACCAATTTAGGTCTTTTTCAATTGAATACCTGTTTTCTTTTTTGAACTGAATTATGTATAGACCTCCAAGCAACTGAAAAAGACACATCTCATGCTAGGATGGATCAGGAGCTCTAGAATGGAAATTACACGATGGCATAAATGCTTGCACAGCTTTCTGAAATTTTTTTAAATGGCAGCCCTAGGCCATGGGTTCAGGCAAAGATCCTACCACTAGCAACATTTCAAATGAAACAGAATAGCATTGATATGGGGAAATCAGAATTTTATGAAATTCCCATTGCTTACGTTCGTAGTTGTAAAATTTCACATCCAAATTTCTAGCATGCAGAATGTCATGCGTTATATCAATCTAAGTTTAACTTGCTAAGATCATGCTGTATTGCAAAGAATAGATCAAGAGAATGTGGACAATAATAGTGGAGAATAGAGAAACTCATAAAAAAACAAGTACAGCAAAACTACACCCTGAGAATAAATGTAACTATACTGAAATGCATGTGTGTTTGGTATCTGGAGTGATTTATAATGAGCTTATAAAATGTAAGAGTCATAAAGGACCTGGAAGATGATTTCATCTTTTCTCATTTGACAAGTATCAAGCCTACAAGAACTTAGAAAACTGAATTATTTGCTTAATGTCATGGCTACAAATAGAGAACAGGAATTGGATGTTGGCCTTTGTATTTTCATCTTACTGCTATTTCTACCAAATAAATGTCACCCCTGCTCTAAAGCTACCTGTAGGGAAGGTAGAGAAAACAAACATTCTGGGAAAGTTTGGAGTATATTCAGGAGGTTGTAAATATTCATAGAAAATGAAATTTAAATGTTTGATGAGAAGAAGAAGGTAATAATTTAAAAACTCTTGTTTTTGACCCTCAGCAAGATGAGAACTCATAACTATAATTTTTATTTAGACTGAGAGGTATAGATCAAAATTACAATTGAATACTGATCACATGCTTAGGAAAGCAAATCATGATGACTCAATAGATAGATTTGTAAAATAAACCCATAGTTGTTGCCTCTACTACATTCAAAAACACAGTTCTTATACATTATGGATGGAAAGATTTGGTCATGTAGGATTCATAGTTGTGTATTTGGTTGTGGGTTTTTGTTTTGAAGGGTTTGGGTTTGTTTTTTCAGTGCAAGTAGTATAGTTCTTTATTTTTTTCATATCATGGAATTTTTATTGTTATTATAAAGATAATGTGCAGAGGGAGTTACATAAGTCAGATAAAGAGTGCATTTCTTTTGGAACAATGTCACCCCCTTCTCTAAGTCCCCCCATTTTTCCCTTCCACCTTCACCCACAAGTTGTAAAGCTCATTTTCAATGTAATGTCTAGTGAGTGCCACTGCTGCTGTTGTTCTGTGCCCCTGTACACTCCCAAAGACAAATAAACAAAACAAAATGCAAAGAAAACACAAATAGCAACAAAGAAATCATTTTCCATTTTCTGGCATTCATTTCAGTAAACATTATTTTATATGATCCTAAGTGAATAGCTATTGCACCTTTGTGTTCCTCTCCTAAAAATATCCTCTTTTGATCTCACTGTGTATGAATGCCTAGAGACCTGTATAATTTATCATGTCCTTTGCATGTATGTGTAATGTGTATATATGTACATATGTACACAAATATAGGCATTATATAATAAATATGTATTGCTTATAATTATGTTTATATTTTAAGTATTTGTGCATATAACAAATATATAAAAATACTTAAAAATATAATTCATATGTATTTTTTCGAGGATGTTTACTTTTAGATTTATAGGTATATTTTAATTACCACTCATGAGGTAAACAATGAAACTTGGGTCTGGCTTATTTTGCCTAATATAATTTCTTGTACATGTTTTGCGAATGGTCCACCTCTGAACTATACCCTTTTCAATGCTCATTTGTGTTCAAAAAATTATGCATTCATTGATTTGGTTAGTTATCAGTATTTCCCAGGATGATAAGACAAAGCTAAACTGTTTAACGGTTTTTTAACTATTAATAATAAGCTAAAAGGAAATAAAGCAGCAACGATATTTTCTCTAAATGTGGAAGCCCGACATTAGCAAAATAAACTAAGGTCATGCTTCACCTTTGTTGTGGACAAAACATTTGTAATTATCCAAACTCATTTATTGATCTATTATTCCCAAAGTGAGAGTACTGGGTAGTTGAGCTTTTGGAAGGCAATCAGGTCATGAAAGTGGAACTTTCATGAATGGGTTTAGTGTCCTTGTAAGAATAGGCCGGAGTGCTAACTTGAGCCCACTAAAAGAGGTTGACTGTCTTCAATCTGAAAGAGGACCCTTAGGAAAGCTAGATAGTGCTGATATTCTACCCTCCACAACTGTAAAAGCCTGTATTAGTTTGTAATGGCTACTTCCAAGACAGCATTCCTCTCAAATCAATTTTCTAATTACAAAAGAGATAATAAGTTTCTATTTCCCACCAGAAAAACTAGATATGATAATCTATTTTTAACATTCTAAAATCTTAAACCACAAGCCAAGGACAGATCTCTTCTTATATCATATATATGTCCGTGATATTAATTTTTGATGTATGCTAGAAAATAGCAGTAAAATATATATGATTGCAATATAATAGTATATCACATATATTTTTCTTATTCTAGGTTTAAATTTAATTTAACAAAAAATAGATCATGTATATTTTAAATATTCTCAATTATCACATAATAATAACCTGTTTAAAAATCTCCTAATTTGCAAATTGGGATATTTTCAGTGAAGTATAGAAGCTAATAGCAATTAATAAAATGGAACAGCTTA
The DNA here is from genome assembly GCF_023159225.1 of Perognathus longimembris pacificus. Taxonomy (NCBI): domain Eukaryota; kingdom Metazoa; phylum Chordata; class Mammalia; order Rodentia; family Heteromyidae; genus Perognathus; species Perognathus longimembris. Next base: position 22,682,752 of record NC_063182.1, on the reverse strand, counting down.
TATTTTCATTATTTATTGAATGCCCCATGTGTCTGATATTATTTTCAGAGATTAGGACAAACCATTGTACATACATACAGATAGAGTTTTGTTTTGTATACCTCAAATGCTAATGGGAACAAATCAGAAGGCATTAGGAAATGGGAATTTATAAAACTAGAATCAGGAAATACAACCATGAGAAGACACTTGGTTAGCTGTCTATGGCACATAGAAATACTAAAAATAGAAATCATACTCTGAGAAATATTTTTGGTGTTGATGTAAAAGCTGTTTTTTTAAGTCTGAATGTGTTTTTTTTAATGCTAAGAAGTGTAGATGACATTATTTATAGTTTAAAGTCAAAGAGAAGTAAAGATGGGATTTTTACCTATAACGATGATGTCTTTAAAATGTGTTTCATTGTTCTCATTTGGGTTCCAAAATATTTACATAAATGAAATAAGAAACAAGAGTGTTGTTTACTTCTAACCTTATACGAAGTTTGTGAATTACAGGTTGTTTGCTAGTATGAGAATAAAGAATGTATGCATTACAAATGAATCAAGTTGTTTAAATGAATGGAACTTTAGTGAATGGAAATCACTAGTCCACATGGAAAGTTAGCTATTATGTTGATGTTGGAATTGGATAATTTTGATTATTCAGCATTAAATTTATTTTTTAAGACATCAACTCATCAACAGCCTCTATTTGTATCTAAGAGGAATACAATGCGCTCCCTTTCTGTAACTTGTTAGCAGTCTAATTTTATTGATATTTTGATATTAACCTTTTCAATTATGGAGGAAAATTCTAGTTAGTGATGAAATACTCAAGAGTAATGATGATAACTTTTTAAAAAAGTTTTTAAAATTTATTTCTTTATCATCAAAGTGATATACAGAGGGGTTACAGTTTCATATGTACAGCAGTGCATACTTTTTTTATCCATCTTGTTAACCTACTCCCTCATTTTTCCCTGCCTTCCCATAATCCCCATGAGTTGTACAGTTGGTTTACATCATATAGTTTTGTAAGTATTCCTGTTGCATTGGTTTGTCATTTATACTTTGTCTTTCCATTTTGATATTCCCCTTCCCTTCTATCTAGGGTACCAAAATCAGTTACAGTGATATCAGGTGTAAAACCTTGGGGAAGAAAGACAAAAGAAAAAAGCCTAATTTCACATGGCATGCTGAAATTAACAATATCAATGATAAACCACTTGTTATAACTTGGAATTCCTGTTTTTATTTGTTCTGAGGTCATGGTTAGAAGGTAAAGTATGATGGAAGTCCTTTTTTTTTTTTTTTTGCCAGTCCTGGGCCTGGGACTCAGGGCATGAGCACTGTCCCTGGCTTCTTTTTTTGCTCAAGGCTAGCACTCTGCCACGTGAGCCACAGCACTACTTCTGGCTGTTTTCTATATATGTGGTCCTGGGGAATCAAACCCAGGGCTTCATGTATACTAGGCTGCATAGGAGGTAAGCACTGTTGCCACTAGGCCATAATCCCAGCCCTGTAGAGTTCCTGTTTTTAAACCCACAATTCTACAGTCTTTTGTCAGGGCCTTTTACATAGAAGGCATTCAATAAAAATACTTTCATGAAATTAATTTTCATAAAGATCAGAATGAAGATCAGAATGAAACAAATGTAGGTGTCCTCTGTATAACAGTTTATTCATTGTTTACCAGTAAAAACAATAAAGTTGTTAAGATAGTAACTATTTATAAGAAAGGCCATATTCAACTTTAGATCCATACATGCAAACTACTGCTCTAGATTCTAGCTATAAAATTACAAAACTGAAAGCTACATTACTTCACAATGTCAAAATTATCTCATTTTAAAGTAGCATCTCTCCATAAACCATAATAAAATATCAAGCAGTTTGATCTCTTTGTTTTCAGTGTTATATTATCAAATCTACATCACTTATTCAGTAAAGATTTCAAGAATATCTTGCTAGCATATTAGCAATCAAACATTTTCCTCATAAAGTTTACATATAGGCTAAAATAATGATAAAATAATAAATACATGTGGCATAAATAAAATAGATGTAAAAGTAACAGGATGTAAGAAAGGTTACACAGGACTAGAAAAGGTCTTAAGCCTCCCAATATCTGAAATATTGTGTACCACTATGGTGCCCTGTCACTACTCTCTGCCTTACCTTATGAGATATTATCTCATACAAGCTACAACATGCCCAATTATTACTCCTTTATGGATTTTAGAGGTTCAATTCAACCAGGCCATATTTAAATTTACACTAGGTCTTCAAATATGTATTCATGCTTGATTATATTGCTAGTTAGCTCTAGGTAGTCTGTCCAGTATGTAGCAAAATGTTCTGTTCCAGACATAAGTGGACTGAGAGAGAACTATGGAAGAAATGGCATTGATCAATATGCATTGTACTCATACTCTGGAATGTGGAATTCTTTATTAAATTACCTATTAATAAAATTATCAGCTTCATAAAATTCAAGATGAGAGAAGTACTCAGATGATGCTATACCATGAGAAGCAATGAGAATAAAGGAGAATGAAGAAGATACTATAAAAAGCCTCCAGAAACCACTGGTAAAGTACATCAACTAGTCCCTTACACTTTCAACTAGGTATCGGATATATTGGACAGTATTTAAATCATAATATTAAATATAAATATGGCCTAAAAAATAGGGTGACTTCAACCAGACATTTTATTTTCAGTACCTGCTTTAAAATTTAGAGTAGAAAAATGTTTATAAATGCTAATAACTGAGAAGTATGGCCATTTATGATATTGTTGTACATGCATAGCATTTGGTGTAATAAATCTTAGGAGGTAAAGTTCTTAACTTCATAGATGACGTGAAATTGAGGGAACAATTGATAACAGACTTAATTGCCAGGAAGAAGACAGAGGCAAATTCTGTACAATATTGAGGTTAGCATAATTTTAGTTCCACGATTAACTTCCCCTGCACTTTAACCATATTACATAAATAGGAACTCCTAGACCCTAGGAGTCAATTTGCAATGAGCTCTCGATCCTTCTATGTACTGGAAAACCTATAACAATTATTATATAACTAATGTTTCACTGCTTTTCTTGCTAAATAAATAGATGATCAATGACTGAACTTATGAAAGATAAGGCATACACCATGGAAAATTAGGAAAAGAACTAATTATATCCTAAAATACTGTAATACAGGAAAAATTTTCCCTCAAATTTAAGGTATAATAAAAAGCATTGCCAGTTCAATCTTAATTGCAAATAGAGTTAAAATTATTTTGTGCAAAGCATGTGCCAAATCGTTTTACTTATATTAAGTTGATTCCCATTGTAACCATCCCCCAAGACAAATTTTCCTCAATGAGAAAAAGCAGTAACTGAGCCTAAGGGAAATTAAATAAATTGCTCAAAGTGACACAGCTTATAAACAGAAGAGCTAGAACTGAGTGGAACCCTGGCTGATGCCCAGCCAATGCCCTTTCTGCTCTGCAATTCTTCCTTCAACTAAAAAAAAAAAAAAAAAGAAAATGATTAATTGGTGTTTGGAAACCTAAGGAGTGTGTGACATGACTAATCCGGAATTTATAACAACTGCAGAAAAAGCAACAACACAGGGTATAATTTAACCTTACTCAAGAGTTAAGGAAGCAATAGTTTTTTAAATCTTGAAAGGAAAACATTTGAATCCATGGTCATTTAAAAATGCCTTATAGCAATATACGGGATTCAGGAGCATGCAGTGAATAAAATCACTAGGCTGTTTTGTTCCATATATATTTGCTTTCTCATTTACTAGCTAACAATATGGTCTTGGAGGCATGATCTCTTGGTTCCTCATTTTCAGAATTTGTACCCTCTTGATAAGAGCAATATTTTTTCTTATGTACTATTTGGTGATAACATTAAGTAATTGTAAAGAAATAACTATTTGAATAGTGTTCTGTTTACATTCATAAGATGCAAGCCACCAAGTGAGTACATCATGAAGGACAGAAGTTCAGACAAATAGCAGAAGAGAGAAGGAAACAAAGCAAGGTATCATGGGATAAAGGTCAATAGGAACAATTGAGCCCAAGTGTTAATTCTCTTTGGGAAGAGGTTGAAGTAGCTTTCAAAAGTTCTCAAGAATAAAATGGTGTGCTCTGAGTGTAGTGAGTGGAATGACCTGTGTGGCCATAGCCTTTGCAGACAATGAAATTAGGCTGAAGAAGTCAACATAATATGAAAAAACTCAGCATTATCATAGGAGCGTATTTATTACTTAATTATCTCTATTTCCTCTTCACCCATATTACTACTGAAGTATTGCATATTTGTTCACCTGTTTATCTACATGTATGTGGAGTCTCTTCACTTTCTAGAATTAATTTTCAAAAGCAGAATTCTCATGTGCCTTATACTGCCCATCTTGTGCATGGCACTATGTTACTCTTATTGAAGGTCACCATAAATAATTTTCAATAACTGCATTAATTTTAAAGATAAAACTCATTAATCTTACATTTATAGTGCATGTTAATTAATCTGTATGTTTCTAAGTCTTCATCTCCAAAACTGTTAAAATAGAAGACAGTATGGATAAAGTAGTTGGCCTAATTCATGGGATGTTGCAATTTTTTATAGATACACATTTTTTTGTCCTGTCCATTGTGGTTGTGTTGAGAATAAGTCTTATATGTTGCATAGGTAAAGTTTCCTAGTTCTGAAAAAGACACAAGACTCATTTTCAGTATATTTCATAATCCTGTATCTTTCATAAAATCTCCCTGGTGATTACCAAATTGAAAACTTGTTACTTACCACTATATCTTAGGTAAAATATTGAAAAAATGTTTTAAAATTATTCTATTAAATACTGACTTATTTTATTGTATAAAAATGATATCTATTCTTCAAAGACTATATGGCTTTGACAGGAGAAATGAGATTAAATACCACACTGCAAGAAATATATAGAAAAGTAAAACATCTTGGAGTCATCATATATATATATATGTATGTGCATACATATGAATGTATATTTAACAAAATTGATATTGACCTCCTAGAGACATCACTTTTAATACTAATAAACATGTGCTTAGCCTTCCCTATAGTTAGACAAAAGCACTACAAAGCAATAGAACCCATCACAAAATGTTATTTTGCTGTGTTTTTTAACTTCAGCTCCAAATGAAAACAATTATATTTGAAGAATGCATTTAAGAAATGGGTGAATCATAAGGTCAAATTATCTTTAAAGTAGAATCAAATGACAATTGAAATCTCTTAGGAAAGACATTTGGCTTAGGAAAATTGTTTTCTTTTACTTGAGACTCAGCATTTATACATTTGCTGTTTTAAAATTACTTCTTAAGATTATCTTGGTATTATAATGGAATTGTTGTGCAAATATGGCTTAATACATAAAATGAGAGAGCTATTACAGTGTCCCTTATGGTTCCATCAGGATCCATAGAGAGCGCAGGCTGTCCTCCTGGTCTCTGCACAGTCTGCCCTCTGCTGCCCCAGACCTGTGCTGTCTCAGTCACATTCTGCAGCTCCTCAGCCCTGAAAAAAACAACCAACAAATTCTGACCTCAAAAGGAGACTTGATCGATATAGCTTAAATTCAATTTCAGAAAATCAAATACTATCAAAGACTCTTTTGAAAGAAGCCTCTTTGCCATTAAACCAAACAACTCCAAAGAACTATCTTAAAATAATGCCAGTTGAGCATACTTGTAATCATGAAGAAAAAGGCATGAGATGAAGTTTTCTAAATACACCACAGTTGACTTTTCTGTAAGGATTATAAGTTACTAATAGAATTTGTGAAGAAAAAGGTTTTTATTGGAAAATGATATCTGCAATAGATTCACTTACTAGTGAAAGCAGTGTTTATAATTTAACTGATTCCTTTTTTAGGAATAACACTAAATCATTATGGAATATCTATTTCTTCTTTTAGTAATTTATAAAATTTAAGCAGAGATTCAAATACAGTGTACTTTCTGACCTTACACTAAAATTTCTTCTTTTAAGCTTGGTGGTTAAACTCTTATTTTTTTAAGTAATCACAGATAATAAATCTGAAGAGAGAAAAAGCATGTCTCAAAACTTGACTAGTTCACTTTTATAAATGAAATGATAATAGTTTACCTCTCCACGTTATCAAAGACATCTTCACATTCCAAAATCTTATTTAACCTATGGTGGTACTATTGTATTATTAAATGATGAAAGTCAGAATATTTAACTTCACTTACTGTATTTAATTTTAAAATAAGACTGAATTAATATGAGAAAACAGTATAAACAAAATAGTAAAATTGTAATGTCATTAAAAGTTTATAATAAATTCAACATCTATGTAACACTAGTTATATGACAAGTACTACCTTGAAATATTTTATTTCCTTCAGAAGACTAGTTGGCCTTCTGTTAAAGAAAAAAGCATAAAAAGCACAAAAATCTGAAATTTTGCATTACTTGAAGTATTAGTTCATCTGTTCAAGGGAATGTAGAGTTGCAGCTGATTTTAATGATAAGCTACATTGAAGTACTTGCATAATAGCACACATACATGTCTTTGAAGATATCCACCTCAGAAATAAATTGTGTTAAGCTGCAAAGGGTGCAATTATAGGAGGCTGTCAGGTTGCTGAAACTGAGCAATTAGACCAGAATTTGGGAAGATCATGAATTAATTCAGTGTAGTTATGGTTTGATATTAATTTTTGTTATAGCTTTTTCATAATAAAACATTTTAATTTCTCTCTAGATTACACTTACTTTAGTCTTCCCACCAGATATGCAAAATAAAGCTATGTCAGTCATTTTGAAATTGTGAGGAGTCTAGAGGTAATAATGTGTTATGTTCAACTACTGCTCCAATTCATTTCAATGAGAATCAGTCAATAAAAAGTCCCCGTTTCAGCAAAGGCGGGAGAAGAAACAAAAGGACTTAATGAAATGATCTGTTTACAAAATGCTAAGTGAGGTTTCTATGAGAAAACAGATTAAATCCAATTTCAGTATCTTAATGTAATTTAGAAAGTCTCATATGCTCCCAGACTTTGCCTGTCTTTTTTCTTTTTCTTTGTAATTTTTTTTTTTCCTTTTTGGGTAAATGGACTGAAACATGGTCTTTTTCTTTTCTTAATTTTAATTTTTAAAAAGCTATTTAATTTTCTTTTCAACTTTGCTACAGTATTTCTGACTAGCCCAGAAGAGATAAATCAACGCCTGAACTGTAACCTTACACTTATATACTTGTTAAATGACTTTTTAAAGTCTGTTATTCCTAGAAATTGGATTGCTTTTAAACTAATGCTGTCTGGCAGGCAAAAGTGAGTGAAACCGCAGAGCCTGGAGGAACACTAATTACTTGTTTTAATTAGCAGCAACTTTCACTAGAGTATAATCTCCCTACAGGCCACTTTTCAGTAGGTGTAGAAAAAAAATCATGTAGGAACAAACTGATAATCTCTTACTTGCCCCTAAATGAGAGTAGAACTCTGATTCTAGTGCAGACATGTCATTCTGAACAAGCCTCTAAAGCCTCAGGGAACAGGGCCTACTAGGCGAGGCTACCCAATTCAAAGATCTTTAGCAATCAGTTGCACAATACAGCCCCTTATTTTATGCTGCTACATCATAAAAGTGGTCCCTTTGTTACATATCCATCCTTAAAAGGGTCTTAATCCCTTTCTTCACCGACAAGTCTATGGCACATTCCACCGGGACATCCCTGTCACCACAAGGACTGGAATGACCCACTCCGAAATCAGCATGCTAAGCTTTGAGCCATTTTTTCCCCCTGCCACTCTTCCGAGAACATTAAATCGTACTTTTCATTCCCCTCACCATAGGGGGAACCCCCTTAATGATGACAGAGAAAGAAAAATTCCATCACACTGTCCTATGATACCATTCGGCTGTCAAGCTGGCATTTCCTTGGTCGGAGAATCAAACATGGCTTCCAGCAGGTGGATGAGGCTGAAGGTCACAGGCAGCAGAATGCAGAGGTCACACGTGGAGGAAGCCCAGGTTCCCACAGCAAATTCAGTCATCTGCACAGCGTTCTGATTTCCCAGCGACAAAATTTAGGACTGTTTCTAAGGAGCATCACTGCTTCCATGCAAACGCACTTTATTGAAAGTGTTTGAGATTTTGGAAGGGCAAGATTGTGACAAATAAAAGCATGTACGTGAATCATACATGCGATTAATGGAAAATAGATTCTATTTGCAAATGTGTTTGTGTAGTTCTCTTATTAAAAAGAATATCAAATCCCAATTAAAGCATTTGAATAATAAACATTTAAATAGTAGATTGAAAAGGAGGATATTTTAACAGTTAAGGTCGAGATACAGGAAATAGTAATATTTTTCCTTATAGAAGAGAATCATTTTACCTTTTACAATAAAGTGACAAAAATAATTCATGGCATTACAATTGTGTAATACTATTATGAATTTTGATCACTATGATTCCTACGTAGAACTTGAGCTGATTTTTTTAAGGATTCAAAATGATAAAATAAGTTTTACATTTCTAAATATATTTATTTGTACATTTTATTGTATTTAATGACCATAATTTAAATAAAATATAAAACGTTTTCTCATAGATTTTTGCCAATACACTTAGACTTTCTTTTTATTTAAAATAGCTTTTAAAGAACCCTGTGGATTCTGATCAAATGTGACAATATAACCATAAATATTTGCTTAACCTAATTGTAATATTTCACAAAAAATTAGAAATTTTCTTATCTATCCTCTTGATTAATAATTTGGAAAAAGATTTAATTTAAAAGCCCTGCCATCCCTTTACTGGATACTACATGTCATAGAAGAATAGTGGTTATACAGAGTTTTACAGAATAGTATCATATACATATATTCATTAATGTTCACTTAGATTATCTTGAAGGATTTAAATTTCTGAATGAAAAGAATCCCTTCAAAATTGAATCTAAGTTCCAAAGCAAACTTTATAACAGAGCAGATATCGATTGTATCATTCTTATTTCTCAAACAGTAACAATTGCCCATGTTTGATTGATTATTTGGAATATGAAGGGAAAAATTCCTTGAAATGTGTATAGCACTCTTTTATCATTTTAGTGTTTTGTGCAGAAACTCTATCTTAGATTTCCTTGGGGTATGTTATTATGTAAAAAGCAAAAACTCAACAAAGCATGTATACATAATTGTTGAATCCTTGGCTTGAGGTTTGTTTTCTTACATGGCAAGCTGTAGTGAATTCCTAATTGAGTTGAAGATGCAATGCATGAGATAGCAAAAAGAGAGCTGAGGCAGAAAACGCAAATATCTAAAAGAACAGTTGAAAAGGAGCTTTGTAAGGAGGGTGGTGCCGTGAGGGAGGGTGGAGGATGGTGGGTCTGCCCAGCTCAATTTTTCTTTACAGCTTGCCTCAGATGGAGCTGCGTTGTCACTAGTAAATAAATGGCTGTCTCTGTAGCAGGCCTGTAGTCACCTCTATAAGCACATTTAAACTATCAGACCAAAATATTTATTTATTTGGGGCACGTTGTTCAATTTAACTAATGGCTATTACTACTAGCTTTCAATTTTCCTGGAAGTACTTTTTCCATAGTACGTTCTACAAGCCATGATTTGAAAGCTGGGGCCAAGTGCTTTCACTAGGACTTGATGCTTCTTAATTTTCAAAAGAAAAGATGTCTATTTGATAAAATTGATTTGCTATAAAGCAAACACCCACAACACGTGAAATGTAAACTCAAACACCTGTTTGTGAATCTTATTTTCTACTTGGGATATCTCTTTGATTACTTTTTTTTTTTTCCTTGCTGTTATGGGGGAAAGGAGACCCATGCCCCAAGAGATATCTTTGATAATTTAAACCACAAGAGAGGCAAGTTCACATATGGGAAGAAAAAAATTAAGTTTTCTTCCCCACTAAATATCAAGGTATTTGAGTTTTATAATCTAGAAGATTCTCTAGGTAGTTGTCTTGATAGGAAATAAAATTAAACGTCCAGGAGGGATTCAAGCACAACTTTCAAGTGTCATTTACATTCTGTTATTAACTTTTCAGTTTTGTAACTGGTGATTGGTCTCTTAGGGAAACACTATTAACAATCTCATTTAATTACTTAAAATACAAATGTAGAATATCAACATATTTTTATCATGATTGATGTGTTCATGTTTATATTATTTCTGTTACATATCTGACAAACTTATTTGGTAAGGCCTTATAGAAATGGTAGATTTTTCTACTGCTGCACAAAAATTAAGGAACTATGAAAAGTTTTGGTAAGTAGCCTCTTATACAACTTATTGTTGATATAAAACAACTTCATCAAATTATGCATATGGACAGATATGAAGATATGCAAGATATGTAATAAATTTTCCATTTTGGTAATTTAATTATTCTTATCTCTGAAGAGCATCTTTTTGTCTTTGACTTTAAACTATAAAAATCAAATCAAAGATAACCTTACACTTGAGAAGATGGGAAAATATAAATAAATCTATTAATGACAAATGATAATAATTTTGCCATTACTTAGAATGGGTTCTGGTTACATAGATGCGTTCAAATACTAAAATTCAATCAAATTGTTTGCACCTAATTCAGAATATATATGTCAATGTAGTCTGTAATTTTAAATGATTATGAGAATCATAAAATTCTAAGTTACTTTTGAAATTATTAATATAATCAGTCATGGGTGGCCTATTCTAGCTACTCAGGAGGCAGAAATTTGGAGGATTATGGTTGCAATAGAGTCCAAGCAGAAATATCTGTGAGACTCCATCTCTACTTAACCAGTAAAATGCTGGAATGGGAGTACAGTTCCAATTGTTGATTGCTGACCAGAAAACTGAACAAAAGTGCAAGTCTTTGAGTTCAAATTCTGGTAGAGGGAATTTAAAAAAGAGAAAATAGTCTATATTAATTATATTAAATAATTTATTAAATTAATTACCTCTGAATCCATTAATTTACATTTTGATAGTTTATTCAGTCTGAAATTGATACTTTAATGCTTATGTCTAGTACTGATAGTGTTAATCCTCTGTTGACTCCTTTATGTTTGTTAAATAGTATAAATTATAAAATATCAGAAAACCAAAATGTAAGTTTAATGTAATATTAATAAAAAGATAGTAAGTTGTATAGATAAAGTTTGCTTACCTTTAAGATTTCAAAATATAGAGACAAGCTTGTCATAATTTTAAGTAGGTTAGGTAATTACTCTGAGTGTAATATAAAGAATCATAAAGAATATATGATAAATATATGTCAAATGCTTTCCATGTGTCAGTTACTCTAAGGGTTTGACTTGAGTACTCACATTTCCTAATCAATAAAAATTCCATAATTTCATTACTGCTATTTCTTATTTCCAAGTGGAGGTTAACACCATAGAGAAGTAAAAATACGAAGTGATTTAGTGTTGAAGAATGGGCTTGAGTGAAGGAAGGCTAACTGTGTAATTAAGAGTTTTCAGCAACCCTTTGGGACTAAAATATCCCATACATCTAAAAGGCACCACCAAGAATGCATAACAGGATAACAATGTTAACCACTCCATAAAAAATACATACAGAATAGGACCTAAGCAATAACATATGCAAATTATTAGTTTCCAACTTGTTCACTTGAAATTTGGAAGATATTTCCACACTGAAATATGATTACAGTATCTTGCTCAACAGTATCTTTAGCTGATACTTGGATTTTACTAAAGTGATGGAGCAAATTTCTTGTTCTTTGTGTTTTATGAAGTATTTGTGATTTAGACTGTAATCCACATGGCATGAAAATATGGTAAAATAATCATTAGGCACACAGTCTAGCATAAAAAACCTTTTAAAGTTCTTGATTATATTAAGATAAACTACATAGAGCTTACTATATGCACTCATAGATTTTTTAGTATAGTAGAATGATTTGTTCTGACTGGATATTTTAGGGGAAGATTTCATATTAGGAGTGTTGTATTACATCTGGAGGGATCGTTAATTTTGGTTACAAAATTGAAATTTAATCTGGAAACCAAAGTTTCATAAGATTGGATTTTTAGACAAGCTAAGAGATGTTCTTTCCTTGATGTTCTAGCTATCTATGCATGAAACAGTGTATTTTCTGGGGAACATAGTTTTTTTTTCCTTAAGATACAATTATCATAGAATAATTTCTCACTATTCTTAGGTACATTTTAAGAGTAGGGTTATAATTGCTGATTTTTGTTTCATCTATAATTTAGCAGAATACTTAGGAATACAAATTTTATAGAATTTTAATAAGTGGATGCATTTGAGTTGAGTGGTTGGTTAGGTTTCACTTTCATTAAATCTGAGTAGGTTTTCGACCACCATGACAATAAATCATGCTACAACTGATACTATAGGACTTCTCAGGTTAGGCCCTAAAAGGCAAGGATGCTGCTGTCTTTTCTAGAGCACTTGTTCTTAGAATCTTGAACATATTACAGAAGAAATCTGACTGATATGACTTTTGGTCCATGTTGATCTACATTAAAGAGAAATCCAGTCAAGATTTGAAGCTTGGCCTTGCCTAAATCTATCCATCTCTAACATAATTGTTGAACTATGAATAGAGTCATTTTGATCGTATACACTAGGCCAACATCATCTAAACATTACCAGTGACTGCCATCTATCCACAAGAAAAACAAATGAATCATCCAGTGTAGGCCAAATTCCTGCTCACAGACTCAGGAAGAATGACAAAGTATTTGTTACCTTAAACAACTAAATTATAACTCATGAAAAATGGTATAGCTGGATAAAACTAGAACAAGCCTGTTAAAATTTTTTCTTACCTTTGTTAAAATACCTGATATTGTATTGCAGGTCCCCATCTCTCAAACCTATTATCGTGTTCTTTTTTTTTTCTTTTCCAACCATTAGTGCCTGACCAAAAATTTAAGATAGAATTAAATATGGGATTTAATTTTAAATTAATAAAAACCATAAAGCAATTCAATTATATACAAAACAATTGTATAATATAACAGAATATATAACAATAAAATTACATATATAATATATAACACAATATAATTGTATTATAGTAAATTGTGAAAAAAATTCTATAAAATAACTTAAAAGAGTGACATGAAAAACAAATATTAGGAGAATTTACTGCTGATTAATTGCTCAGAGAAAATTTCAATTCAGAAGTAAAATTTTAGTTAGGACTGAATGACAGAAAAGAACAAGCAAGGAAAGACTAAAACAGTAATCTTTCTGTAAGGAAAGGCAGCTAGGTGGTATATACCTTAAACAGGAAAGAGAAAGGATACCTAGAAAATGAAGAGAAAAACAGTGCAACAATTGCTATTTCTTAACCATAGTAAACAAAAGTTCCAATAATTCTAAATAAATTTTGATATGTAGCTCAGGAACCATTACTTTAAAAGAGTAGATTTCTTTCCAATGATAGCGTGAAGTGATGCAACTACTGTCAACTTACTCTTATTCGTAGGCAAAACTTTCATGCGATCTCTATTAAAGCATATTTTTATGTTTTCATAGTACAACATTGTTTTTTAGTGCTTCTTTTAAGTTGCAGGAATTAGTGTCTGTATTCTAACTTCAATCTAAAAAGCATGTTCTCAGAAGCATGTCCTCCTATATCTTGGGACAAAATGCTAGCTTCCCTAGGAAACTTCTACAAGTGACAATGAAAAAAAGAATTTAGTGGAGAAAGGAAAGAGACAAAGAGAATGTAGGGTTGATGTAGATATAGAGAGTTGTAGTTGATGTAGAGTAAAATAGGTTTTACTTGTTTCCAGCACTGGAAAAAGGGACATTTTTCAGTACCATAATAAAGACTGGAACAATTATTCTAAATTTGTTAATTATTCTAAACATGTAAACCTCAGGCAATAATCCATGTATATGACTCATGGAATAGGATGCCCAGAGAGAAGTTTCTATAAATGTTAAACAGTTAGGTTACTTTTCTCCTGAATTGGCTTAAAGGATGTTAGAAAGGATGTTAGGTTAAGTGTTCCTTATGAGCAATACGCATTAATTATTATAAGTTATATGCAATATATATGACAATCACAGAATAAGATCATTATCTTCAAAGGCAAGCTAGTTATGCAATCTTACAAATTAGCCCATCTTATAATCCAAGATAAAACATATTGCTTTAAAAATAGACTTTGGTTGGTATTATTTTCTAATACAGAGTTACAATTTGCACCTTTTCCTGTAAGCCTGGATACCTAATGCAATCTAATATTGAAGGGAGGTAGGATCTTTTCCTTCTTTACTTCCCATCTAGAGCTTGCAACATGTATCTGCGTCTGGCTGTTTTTCTTACTATCATCCTCCATCTCAGATAATCCCTAAATCCCAGCAGAGGATTCCCAGGGGAATGACAGAGCCATGAGATGGAAGGAACCTGACCCCTTGAAACACTACATAAACACTCTCTAGACAAACACTGGTATTGAAATACTATATGAGGAAGACAGAAATATCTTTTCCAGTTGGAATCTCATTCAGATTATTGGATCGCTTGCTTTAGCAATGGAGTCACTAAAGGAAACTGAGTACATGTAGTCCAGGCACTCAGAAAATGCTGCTCGCTCAAGAAATAAACACATTGCTTTTCTTTTTTTTGCCAGTTCTGGGGCTTTAACTGAGGGTCTGGGCACTGTCCTTAGTCTCTTTTTTCTCAAGGCTAGCACTCTACCACTTGAGCCACAGCGCCACTTCTGGCTTTTTCTGCTTATGTGGTACCATGGAATAAAACCCAAGGCTTCATGCACGTTAGGCAAGCATGCTACCACGAGGCCAAACTCATGGCCCCAATATATTAATTTCATAAAAGCACTGAAGATTATCATCTTCCCTTTAGTTGTCAATTTATTTTAATACTACGCCTATTTTCCTGTTGTCTCCGATTAAAGTCATGTTGATATTATTGGCTCTGATTAGGTCTTAATATAATTGATTATTTTCATAACTAAAGACAGAATTCTCCAAGATTCTTGAATCTAGCTGTTCTTCAACTGATTTGATACAAACAAAATTGATATTTAGTTTCTTTTGTTATTAATTATGAAATGAATTCAATCAAATTTATTTAGCTTTTATTTTATGTCTAGAATTGTGCTCTTAAAAGTTTTTAATCATGGGGGCTGGGGATATGGCCTAGGGGCAAGAGCGCTTGCCTCCTATACTTGAAGCCCTGGGTTCGATTCCTCAGCACCACATATACAGAAAATGGCCAGAAGTGGTGCTGTGACTCAAGTGGCAGAGTGCTAGCCTTGAGCAAAGAGAAGCCAGGGACAGTGCTCAGGCCCTGAGTCCAAGGCCCAGGACTGGCAAAAAAAAAAAAAAAAAAAAAAAAGTTTTTAATCACGTTCTAGTCAGGAGACAGAAATCATACCAGTAAAGAAGGGGAAAACTTAATGTAGTGTGAATTGTTAATTAGTAAGCAGCACTTAACAAGGACCATTTGCTAGGCACAGGTAGCTCACATTTATAAACTTAGCTACTTAGTAGGGTTAGATATAGAGGATTGTAGTTCCAAGTCTACTTTGGAAGAAAATAAAAACAAGAGGCTTCATCCCCCAAATAATCATCAAAATGCTAGACTGTAAGGATTGCTCAGGTGGTAGAGCACCACTCAATCAAACAAGCTGAGAAAAGTGTGAGTCCCTTAGTTTAAACCACAGTACTGCAAAAAATAAAAATAATAAATAATAAAAGCACTCCAAATCTAACAATGTAAGAAGTACAAAAATCAAAAATTATAAAATTGTATCTATGGCTTAAGAACAGGAAAGAATTAGAAACTAAGAACTTAGAAAAAGAAAGCTGCTGAAGAGAAAAGAAATCATAGCTAGACAATAAGAATAATCAAAGAGATGATTAAAAACTGACACAAGGCAGCGACAGGTTATCTCTCTGTCTTAATGCTCTTTTAAGTGGCTAGTAATACAATCAAAATTTCTACAAAAGGATGACCACATGAACAAGAAAGCTGTTGGAAGTGTGTGCCACAAGGCTGATCCCTACAAAGGTTTGCTTTTTACTTAGATTTATGTTCTTCTCGTCTTCTCTACTAGCATCAAGTATATCTAACATTAAGTCAGTTGGAAAAGGAGAAATTTTACATAGTCCAACTGCTGCATAACAAACTATGGCAAATAAAAGATTTAGAACTGTGAGGCAACAGTGTGATAAATTCTCATTTTCCATTTGAGAAATATATGTAGGCAACTGCTATGATAGGGTTTTTAAAAACCTAAAGAAAAATACAAAGAACATCTTACTGTAGTCTTACTATAGATTAATGTACATATGATAATAGAGGGCAGAGTTGACACTTTGGCTGAGTTTCAAAGAGTTGACATTAGCTCCATGGGGCAGAAATGGGAAGAGAATGTTTCCAGATAGAGAAAATGGCAAGGGCAAAGGTTAAAAGTAAGCTAGAGTACTGTTCCTTGGATGAATTGCAAGTTGTATACATTTCCAAATATAACAAGATATGATCCTCATAGGTATTCATGGGCTAGCTCTCTAATTTATATTGCTTGTTTCATACTTTAAAATGTTTTAAGAAGCCTGTATTTTATTCTGTAAACATATACTGAAGATGTGAAAAAGTGGCTAGAAGGAAATAAAGGTCAGGAATGCATACTAAACACACATTGGAAGAATAGGTTCCATGTACATTGTGTAAGGATTGTCCTCTGTTCACTGGTAAAGCCTATGTACTAATCATAGCACAGGTTTAAAACCTATGTGCTAAATAAATGAACAAGTAACAGTTCATTTGAAAGGTTGTAACTGTTAATAGAAGTGATCAAATATTCACTTGTGGAAGTTTAGGAGACAAGTGAATACAATATTCTACTTAGCTTTAAGAGAGTTTTCTAAGCTGGAAGCCAGAGGTTCATACCTGTAATCCCAGCTACTCAGGAGGCTGAGACCTGAAAGATTGTTTATAAACCATTCCCAACAGAATAATTTGTGAGACTCTATTTCAAATTAGCCAGCAAAAAGTTAGGTTGGTGACATGGCTCAAGTGGTAGAGCACTGGCCTCATCTTGATTAAGAAGCCATAAGTGATCATAAAGTCATGAGTTCAAGTCTTAGTACTAGAAATAAGACAGGAGAAGAAGAGAAGGAGGAGGCAGAGGAGGGAGGGAGGGAGGGAGGGAGAGAAAGAGAGAGAGAGAGAGAGAGAGAGAGAGAGAGAGAGAGAGAGAGAGAGAGAGAGAGAGAGATTTCTGTTAAAAACCCAAGGAAACAAAAAAGGTATTGGAAATGATTACAATAAAGACAGCATTTGAAACATCAAGTCTAGGTTAAATCACTTGAGAATAGGATAGAGTGATATTAAAAGGATTATTAAAATAAACTTCAGGAAGAGAAAGTTACAAATACAAAAGTTTTCCAACTAGATTTGAGTGAGAGGAGCATGAGGACAGAAGGAGGGAGAAGATGAAGAAAGAACCACTCAATTTCAATGACAATAAATCAAGTGGCTATCTCACCATACCTGCAGTCCATCTACTCAGGATCACAGGAAACAGTGATCATGATGATCACAGTTCAAGGCAAAATTAGTGCCACACGACTGCCTCTCAGAAAACATGTTATGATTGGTCATGTTTATAATCCTAGTCACATGGGCATGTCAAGGTTTGAAGCCAGGTCAGGCAAACAAATTGTAACTCAACCACATTTCACTGAGACCTATCACATTCCGATTTTGTATTAATATTTGTGGATTTTTCTTTGACCATCAGAAATCGATCTCATCTAGGTCATGAGTTTTCTGAGAGCAAAGCTATGCTTCTTTATTTGTATTTCCACAGAATTCACATTGTGTTTAAATTTTAGGGAGAAAAGGTACAAAATCATAATATATTCTGCATACTTGGCTGGATTGCTTTTCCTTATAATTTTGTTGACATTGTAATTTTAAAATTTAAATGTGAATGGTGCTACTTTGTGTACTTGCTAAATCCGAAGTACCTTTCCAAATTAGTACTAAATGAAAATCAACTATTTTAAATCAAGCCAAAATGGTAGGCAGTACTGTAGAATAATTATATGTAATTATATGTTTTGGAAAAATAATACAGATAGCAAATGTAGGAGTTATAGAACAGGAAGAAAAATAAGTTATAGATGACAGGATTAGGATCTTAAGTAAAACTGACAAGTTGAAATGATGGGTTAGAGTAAATGAGATATAATTCAACAGGAAGGATTCTGGAGGATGCATTGCTATGGGAGGTAGTCGAGGTGAAAGAGCAGGAAGGGTGGTTTTAAACAGTCCAGGAAACAGGAACTGAGGACTTAACTTTGTTAATGGGGATGGATATGAGTGACATGGAGCATTTAGCATCTACAGACCTCGACAAGTGAATGAATGCAAGGATGAGGTGGAAAGAATCAAATAAGCCTTTATGTATTCAAGCCTGGATAACTCAGAAAAGTGAAGATATTGGCAGAGACAGAGAGGTCAGATGATGATCACCTGGTTTGGGACTTGTGTTAAAAGAAGCACAGTTGCTACAAGTTTGGATATGCGAAGTATTCAAATAAATATACAAAGCCACTTCCTTTTTGAAAATTGGAACACCTTTGGATTCTTTTAGACTCCTTTTGGGGGGGTTCCAGTTTATTATTTTTTAAACCACATGGTACTGAACAAGTCCATTATGCCAGGAACCAAGAATAGTGTTGTTATACAAGTTCAGAATACACATTGGCTGATGATGAACCTAAAACCTATGAATACAAATGTTAACAAGATATACAAGCTATTTTTAAAATACTTAAAGCAAAAAACAGGTTAATTGCCAAATATTTCTTCCTTAATTGTTCTTCCTTTCTTTCCTCCATTTCTTCTTTCTGTCTTTGTAATGATATTATTAGTAGTAGTATAGTATTATTAGTATTTATTGTGAATACTGGGGTTTGAACTCATGATTTTGTACCTGCCAGGCAGTTATTCTACTACTTGAGCTATAAGTAAAAATAAAGCCAGTAAAATGGATTTCTTTTTGTAATCATTTCACTTTCCATAAAGACTTCTTAAGTTATTATTAGCTTGAGTACACATGAGACTTTTCCTATTTTGTTCGTATTTTGACATTGTATGACATGTTGAAGTTATCTGTCCTTGACTTCTCTGACTTAGTTGGAATTACCCATGTGAAAAGCTCCTCTAGGTATCCTCTGGAACATATGTGTCCTGAATAGTCGCCCATCCCCACCATTTCTAGATTTTCCTGGGATTTTTGGCATGTTTCTTGAATTAAGAACATAGGAATGACATTCCAGATCATAAGAACACAGTGTGTTGTATATAAGACAGGAAAGGCCCAGAAGGTAGAGGCTTACTATTTTAAAGGTGTTTTTCATAGTATCTAAAAAGAACTATGTATAAAGAATTGTTATGCTGGAGGAGGAAGACAAAAATTAAAGAAATGAGTAGTTCTGTGTTTTGCCTTCATTTTCCCAACTTGTTAACACTGGTCATCAAAGTCTATGAATTAGGTTCTTTGTATTATTATCTGAAAACAACCTCCACGAGTTCTTAAACTTATAGTTTCTTTACTTATACATAGATTTTATTTTGTTCACTCACTTTGGTTTTTAAATCTTCTAGTAAAAAAGATAGGGGTAGCGTAAGTGGTCTTAACAGCCTGTTAAGTATGCAATTATATCTTTATAAAATAAATCATTTCCTACAAAAAAACTAAAGTGTCCATCTATCTGAGACTTTCAACCATTTTTATACTTTAATCAACTCCTATATGGCATAAAATAGAAATATGCAACACCAATATTAGTCTTCTTTCATATTCTGAGTGATAAACTCCATAATTTTTGCTGTAATAAAGACTAGGCCAAGTCTGTGCCCAGTGGTTGCTGATGAGTTAAAGCTAGGACTTAGATGAAAATGATCCCCTCTCCAGCCCCAGACATGCAGCGTCAACAAAGGAGAGGACACTAATAGCATTAGCAAATGTAGCATGCACAGTGTGCCAGAAATTATTCTTTCCACCTTGCTCATATTTACATATACATGCTTCATAAAAGCCATGAGGATTTAGGACCTCACTTCCCTCATTCTAAATAGCATCTAGGATCAAGGTTCAAAGAGCCTCCTAGCCTGGCTATGTTTAATGCTACATTATTATAATCTGTATCACAGTTAGTAAGTAATGAATTAGGAATTGTGTCTGCACATGAGACACACAGAAATGTTACCTATTATTACTTTTCAGTAGTGATTATAAATTACCCAGGCTTCTAATTAATAATTTCCATTAAAGTAATTTATAGTTCATGATTATAAATCTATTTACAGATGTAGAAATAGAGACATAGAAAGATGAAATGACTTCCCAAGGATTAAATAATTAGGAAGGGACAAGGTTGGACTCTAAATTCATGCTCTTCCTTGACTTTGTTTTGAATAAAAATCTAAAAGAGTCTCATACTACTTTTGATATTGCTACCCTAACACTACACTTCCAATCTTAACTCTTGCAGTGAAGAATCAAGCCTATGCACTAAGCGGTATAATTTGTTTTCTGTTGCTTACAACTAAACTTAACTAACTCTGTAAAGTTTTATTTTTTTATGCCCAGGGTTGTTCCATATCTAATCTAGAGCATTAGACATGTCTTTCTTACAGATCAAAGGGAAGTTCATAGTAGCAATCCTCATTATGCTGTCTCCTGTAAGCTAGGCTCATTAGAGCATTAGTGAAGAAGCTCGAGGGTAGTTTAGATGTTACCTGGCTGTTGGTTCCCATGATGAAGGCCCACAGGATCCTCATCTCCCTGCCCCAAGTCCAGTTTCTCACCTATGGGATGAAGTCATCTTTTACATTCTTCCTATGTTGAGAATTCAGGCGTACTAGTCTACTAGGCCAGGTTTCTCTTGTTTTGGTTTTCAACAAGTCCCAGGGAGGCTTCTGATTCCATAACTATGCATTCAAGTGTAGTAACTACATAGCTATCTAGCTGCCTGTTTTATTTTCAAAGTTTCTTGTTGCAATACTTAGGCTTTAAAGAATTATTTCATTTTGAAAAAATGATGGACTTTTTTATTCAACATGAACCCTTAAATCTTCCCTTCCGCAGGGATTAGTGAATATAAATATGACTGAATTTGAGATCTGTTTTTAATATTAGTTATCAGGCTCTGTCACAAAATTTTGTACAGATATATAAGTAAAAATGATGCAAAAGAACAAAAACAATGGTTAAATTCACAAACAAATAAAGAAATAGAGTAGAATACAATTTATGTTTTTTTTAACCTTTTCTATCGTATGATGCTAATAGCATGTTATTTAACTTTGGGATAGACATTCGTTGATAGTTTCTATAATTTAAATCTGCCTGCATATAAAAATTCATAGTAGCACATTTTAAGAGTTAAAATTAATTTTTCTTCTTATAATTTTTCTCAGCTAAATGAAGATGAAAAAAACATAATTAGTAGTTGAGCATGAGAAAAAAGAGCAATTTGTGACATACATTTTAGAACAAAGTAACCAGATAGAGTATCTTTGGAAAACTGGTACTTTTTGGTTATTGCCTCCTAAGCATCCATCTCAAGGTTGAGTTAATTTAAACAACCTCTCAGGTACACACTGAGGGTCACAATGACACATTAAAGTAAATACCACAAAACATCCTTTGCCTTTGGAACATAATGGCTATCATAATGGCCATCTGCTTGCTGTAGGGTTTCAAGCACCCAATGACCTCTGACACTGATGACAAATTATGCAACAAAGTGCTAGTGACACCTTGTTAAAATGAAGCCAGAGGCCTGCAAGTTCTCAACCCCTCTTGTCTTTAAATGTATGGGTTAAACGCAGCAAAGGCAAGTAGGACAGAAAACAGACAAGCTAGTGAACAAAGAAAAAACATCCTCGTTCTCTGCCCTTTGACTTTTGTAGCTATCTGCAATGCATACACTTTCAGCCATTAAATGATCTTAACCTTTGGAGGAGTCAAACCAGTTAAAACTGAGTGAAAATTTGTACATCGCCACACAAGCTGATTGATTCTTATTTGAGAAATTGCACGGAGGACAGTGGCTTACTGCAATCATTTTAACCAACAAAATATGTTCCTTAGTCACCCTGATGCACAGAGAAATTGATGTCATGCAAAAAAAAAAAGCAACGTAAATAACACTTTTCAAAGTCGCAAAGTTAAGTCTAATATCGCCAAGTCGACTTAGGCAAAGCACACAGAAGTACAAGTACTGTGCATGGAAATTTAAATATATTTAAGTATTTCAGTTTTTAGCCACAATTTTAAAAACACACACTGATTTTACATGTACAAGATGGAAAGGTTAAGGAAAATTCAACATAAAATTCCTACTTTTTTGTAATCAGTAAGTTTAGTGAGTGTAATGAAAAGAAAATGCAAAATAAACATATGCAATGCAATCCTTTAACAATAAAGACAACACAATTAATTTTAATTAAAAACATTTCTTGGCAAAAGTAATAGTGTTTTGGCTAGAAGTTTAAAATAAGTTAATATAATAATTAATAAGTTTAGGATTCAAATTGTATTTTACAAAAGGAATGCTCCTAAGAGTATATGATGGGAAAGGATAAAGAAAGCTGATATGTTGTGAATTTTGAAGGTAAACATAATCTTCCAAGTGTGACAAACATTACTACAAAAAAAGCACTGTATTTATAATTATACTTACTGAGTGACTACGATACTTAGGAAAGAAAACAGGGAAGAATGGCTTATAAAGCAATGTAAATTACCTCTCGTACCTACAAAATGAGGACTGTGTGCTGGGACAAATGGAGCCTCTAAGCATCCCAGTTCTTACTTTCTCAGCTTACATTCTATCATGTACTTACCGCTTACTTGCTTGGCTGGTACTGTCACTTAAGTTCACCTGCTGCTCTGGTTTTTGGCTAGTTATTTTAGAGATGGAGACTTCTAGATGTTTCTGACTGGGCTAGCTTTGAACCACCACCCTCTAGATCTCAGCCTTGCAAGTAGCTAGGATTGCGGCTATGACCCACACACTAACCAAGATATTGAAGTGTGGTCTTTTAGCATCAAAGAATAGCTAGATCACTACAGAACATATTTAAATGTATTTTCACTCCTAACTCATGACAACTTAATAAATCACAGCTAGCTGTCCCAAATATGTTCTAGATTTTCATGTACCTATATAAATATGTGTATTTTTGTACATAATTTATAATGAAAATGTCACAGTCTTTCATATGGATATCCTAATGGACACTTCAGAGATAAGAATATATGCTTAAACAATTTAATATCGCTAAAATATGCAACCAACCCAGATGTCCCTCAGTAGATGAATGGATCAAGAAAGCATGGTATATATACACAATGGAATTCTATGCCTCTATCAGAAAGAATGGCATTGCCCCATTTGTAAGGAAATAGATTTGGAAAAAAAAATCACCTTAAGTGAAGTGAGCCAGACCCAAAGAAACATAGATTCTATAGTTTCCCTCATCTGTAATAATTAGTCCATGTCTAGGATAATCCTAGCAGAAAATCACAATTGCTCTATAACTATGTACATATGAACACATAAGATGATGCTAAGTGAAATGAACTCCAAGAGATGGAAATGGGAAGATTTTATTGTTGTTGTTACGTTTAATGTACTAGGTAAATTTTCTTTGGCATATCCCGTCTGGTCACTGTATATGATTTTGGTACACTTGATATTGTATATATACTTATATGAACTGGAGAAAGGAAAGACAAATGAGGGATGGTGTAACAAATAAGACAAGAAATGTACTTACTACCTTATTATGTAACTTGTACCCCTCTGTACATCACCTTGTCAATAAAATTTAATTTTAAAAAAAGAAATGAACTCCAAGTATGGAAACAAGTAGTTTATCATTGTTGTTGTTATTTGCAATGTACCATGGAAATTATGCCTTTTTCTTTTGTGTTTCTTCCCCAAGGTTTAACCCCTGATGTCATTGTAATATATTAATACCAATATATGTATATATAATTTTATAGGTACTAGAGAAGTGAAAGGAAACATCAAAATGGAGAGACAAAGGGGGGATTGGAGGATGGTGATAGGAGGGAGAAAAATGAGGAAGGATGTAACAAGTTTGATAAGAAATGTACTTACTGCCTTACTTATGAAACTGTAACCTCTCTGTTCATTACTTTGACAATCAATAAATTAATTATTAAAAAATATAAGCTTAAGCAAGGTTTTCCTACAATACATTCCACATTTTTATTCTTAATCTGCTTCATAGGAAATTTACTCTCATCCAATATTGTTTGCCCATTTTGTCCCCTCCTAGGAAACCATGTATTTTTCTTTTCTTTTTTTTTTTTAAATTTATATTATCAGGGCTGGGGATATAGCCTAGTGGCAAGAGTGCCTGCCTCGGATACACGAGGCCCTAGGTTCGATTCCCCAGCACCACATATACAGAAAACGGCCAGAAGTGGCCCTGTGGCTCAAGTGGCAGAGTGCTAGCCTTGAGGGGGAAGAAGCCAGGGACAGTGCTCAAGCCCTGAGTCCAAGGCCCAGGACTGGCAAAAAAAAAAAAAAATTATATTATCAAACGGATGTACAGAGAGGTTACAGTTTCATACGTTAGGCATTGGGTACATTACTTTTACTGTTTGTTACCTCGTCCCTCATACCTCCCTCCCGCCTCCCCCTTTCCCTTTCCCCCCATGAGGTGTTCAGTTCACTTAAACCAAAAAGTTTTTCAAGTATTGCTTTTGTAGTTGTTTTACTTTTTTTACCCTGTGTCTCTCAATTTTGGTATTCCCTTTCAATTTCCTAGTTCTAATACCAGTATACATGGTTTCCAATATACTCAGATAAGATTACAGAGATAGTGTAGGTACAACAACAGGAAGGTGATACAAGAACATCATCAATAATAGAAGCTACAGATACACATGGGACGTTGAAAGTAGTTACAACTATGATATAACAATCATTTCCATAACATGGAGTTCATTTCACTTAGCATCATCTTATGTGTTCATGAGGGTATAGCTATTGGGCTCATGTGATCCTCTGCTATGACTTAATCATTATTCCCAATAAGGGAGACCATAGAGTCCATGTTTCTTTGGGTCTGGCTCACTTGAACTTAGTATAATTTTTTCCAAGTCCTTCCATTTACTTACAAATGGGGCTATGTCATTCTTTCTGATAGAGGCATAATATTCCATTGTGTATATATACCACATTTTTCTGATCCATTCGTCTACTGAGGGGCATCTGGGTTGGTTTGAGATTCTAGCTATGACAAATTGTGCTGCGATGAACATTGTTGTGCTGGTTGCTTTACTGTGATTTTGTTTGTGGTCTTTTGGATAGATACCCAAGAGTGGGTTAGTGAGTCATAGGGGAGTTCTATATTTAGCCTTTTGAGGAATCTCCATACTGCTTGTCAGAGTGGCTGAACCAGTTTACATTCCCACTAACAATGAAGTAGGGTTCACATCCCCTCGACTACCGTGAGATGGAATCTCAATGTTGTTTTGATTTGCATTTCTATTATGGCCAGTGATGTAGAGCACTTTTTCATATGTCTCTTGGCCATTCTCATTTCCTCATCACAGAAGTCTCTTTTTAAGTCTTTATCCCACTTGATGAGGGGGCTATTGGTTCTTTGCGGTTTTGTTTTGGAGGAAGGTAATTTTGTTAGTTCTGCATATATTTTAGATATGAGGCCTTTGTCCATTGAATGGCCGGTAAAGATCTTCTCCCTGTCTGTGGGCTTTCTGTTTATCTTGTGAGCTATGTCCTTTGCCGTGCAGAAGCTCTGCAGTTTGATGCAGTCCCATTTGTCCAACCTTTCTTTGATTTGTAGCCTTTCTGGGTGTTTGTTAAGGAAGTTCTGTCCTGGGCCAAGGAGCCCAAGTATTTCTCCTACTCCTTCCTTTAGTGTTTTCAGGGTGTCTGTTTTGATTTTGAGGGCTTTAATCCATTTGATATTGATTTTGGTGCAGGGTGATATATAAGGATATAGTTTTAGTTTGTTGCATGTGTTGAACTAGTTTTGCCAGCACCATTTGTTAAAGAGGCTATCTTTCTTCCAAAGTATTGTTGTAGCTCCTTTATAAAAGATTAAGTAGGCATAGTTCTGTGGGTTCATTACTGGGTCTTCAATTCTGTTCCATTGGTCTTCAGGTCTGTTCCGGTGCCAATACCAAGCTGTTTTTATTACTATAGCTTTATAATACAGATTGAAGTTGGGTATTGTAATTCCTCCAGCACTGTTCTTTCTGCTTAGGATTGTTTTTGCTATTCTAGGTCTTTTATTGTTCTATATGAATTTCTGGATTGCTTCCTCTATTTCATTAAAAAATGGTGTTGGGATATGAATGGGTATTGCATTGAATTTGTAGAGAGCCTTTGGCAGTATGGTCATTTTGATTATATTAATCTTCCCAATCCAGGAGCATGGGAGGTTTTTCCATTTCCTTAGTTCTGACTTAATTTCGTTTTTCATGTTTTAAAGTTCTCATCATGGAGGTCTTTCACGTCTTTGGTTAAGGTTATTCTTGGGAATTTTATGTTTTTTGAGGCTATTTCCAAAGGGGTTGCTTTCCTGATTTTTGAGGGTTTATTTTATATCCTTCAACTTTGCCAAAGTTTTGGATCAGCTCTAGTAGCTTGGGGGTAGAGTCTATGGGATTCTTTAGGTATAGGATCATGTCATCTGCGAAGAGAGATAGTATAACTTCGTCTTTTTTTATTTGGATCCCCTTTATATTTTCTTCTTGTGTAATTGCTCTGGCTAAGAATTCAAGTACTATTTTGAAGAGCAGGGGAGAGAGTGGACATCCCTGCCTTGTTCCTGATTTAAAAGAGAATGGCTTTAGTTTTTTACCATTTAGGGTTATACTTGCTGTTGGTTTGTCATAAACTGCCTTGATTATATTCAGGAATGTTCCCTGGAATCCCATTTTTTCCAGGGCTTTTAGCATAAATGGGTGCTGGATTTTATCAAACGCTTTTTCCGCATCCAGAGATAAAACCATGTGGTTCTTTACCTTGCTCCGGTTGATGTGGTGGATTACCTTAATTGACTTGCGTGTATTTAACCAACTTTGCATCCCTGGGATGAATCCAGTTTGATCATGGTGTATGGTTTTTTTGATGACCTGTTGAAGTCAATTGGCCAGAATTTTGTTGAGAATTTTTGCGTCTATGTTCATCAGGGAAATCGGCCTATAGTCTTCTTTCTGTGATCAGTCCCTGCCTGGTTTTGGGATGAGGATTATGCTGGCTTCATAGAATGTGTCTGGTAGTGAACGTTCTCTTTCAAATTCATTGAAGAGTTTGAGAAATATTGGTGTGAGTTCTGTTTTGAAGGCCTTGTAGAATTCTGCAGTGAATCCCTGTGGACCTGGGCTTTTCTTGGATGGGAGATCATTTATTGCCGTTCCTATTTCAATACTGGATATGGGTCTGTTTAGAAGGTTTAAATCTTCATGGTTGAGTTTGGGGATATGAATTTATTTCTAGGAAATCATCCATTTCTTCCAAGTTCTCAAATTTGTTGGCATAAAGGTTTGCAAAATAGTCCCTTATTATTTTCTGAATTTCGGTTATTTCTGTGGTGATGTTACCTGTTTCATCTCTTATCTTGTTTATTTGAGTGTGCTGCCTTCGTTTTTTGGTCAGGTTTGCCAGGGGTCTGTCTATCTTGTTAATTTGTTCAAAGAACCAACTCTTTGTTTTGTTGATTCTTTTGATGGTTTGTTCATCTCTAATTGATTTAATTCTGAATGGTTTTAATTATTTGCTTCTGTCTATTGACTGGGGGTTTGGTTTGTTGTTCTCTTTCTAGGAGATTAAGGTGCTTCCTTAAATTATTGTGTTGCTGTTTCTCCAGTTTGTTGGTGTATGCGCTCAGAGATATAAATTTTCCTCTGAGTACTGCCTTTGTTGTGTGCCAAAGGAGCTGGTACTTTGTGTCCTCATCTTGGTTGAATTCCATAAACATTTGAATTTCCGTTTTAATTTCTTCAATTTCTTCAATGACCCACTGATGGTTCAGCAGTGTGTTGTTTAGTTTCCATGAATTGTAGTATTTTCTGTGGTGGCTGTTTGAGTAGAGCTCTGATTTTACTCCATTGTGGTCTAAGAGAATGCAGGGAATGGTTTTGATACTTCTGAAGTTGTACAGATTTTCTTTGTGTCCTAAGATATGATCAATTTTGGAGAATGTTCCATGTGCTGCGGAGAAGAATGTGTATTTTGTCTTTGCTGGGTGGAATATTCTGTAGATGTTGGTTAAGTCTAGTTGGTCTATGCAACTATTTAGTTCTGTGGTTTCTTTGTTCAGTTTTTGGTGTGTTGATCTGTCCAGAGGTGATAGTGGAGTGTTAACGTTCCCAACTATCAATGTGTTTGTGTCTATGAGTGTTTTTAGAGTCAGTAGTGTTTGTTTGATGAAGTTGGGTGCTCCTGCATTTGGTGTGTAGATATTAAGAATGGTTATATCTTCCTGTAGGAGAGATCCCTTTACTAGTATGTAGTAACCTTCTTTGTCTTTTCTTACCTTTTTTAATTTGAAGTCCATTTTGTCTGATACTAAGATTGCAACTCCAGCCTGCTTATGGGGGCCATTTGCTTGATAGATTTGATTCCAGCCTTTCACTTTTAGAAGATGTTTACTTTTGCTGGATAGATGTGTCTCTTGGAGGCAGCAGAAAGATGGATCTTGATTTTTGATCCAACTTAAGAGCCCATGTCATTTGATTGGAGATGTAAGTCCATTAATGTTGAGAGTTAGGATTGAGAGATGATCGTTTGTTCCTTTATTTACCACTATCTTGTTTAAAGCTGTGTCTTCCTATTTCTTGATCTGATGTTTACTCTTTAGGGTTCATTTCTTTGTCTGTATTGGGATCTTGATTATTTTCCCTGTATAGTACATCTTTAAGGATGTTTTACACAGCTGGTTTGGTGGAGATATATTGTTTCAGTTTTTCCTTACTATGGAAGACTTTTATTAGACCTTCGGCTATGAATGAGAGTTTAGCTGGGTACACTATTCCTGGTTGTTATTTTTATTTAGTGTTTGGTATACCTCATTCCAGGCTCTCCTTGCTTTCATGGTCTCTGCTGAGAAGTCTGGGGTAATTCTGATTGCTTTTCCTTTATATGTGATTGTTTTCTTCTCCCTAACAGCTTTAAGAATTCTTTCCTTGTACTCTACTGATCCTGTTTTGATCACTATGTGTCGGTGGGATGTCCTATTCTGGTCTGGTCGGTTTGGGGTTCTAAATGCTTCTTGTATCTGTATAGGCCTTTCCTTCTGGATATTTGGGAAGTTCTCAGCTAATATTCTGTTAAATAGGTTGCCTATCCCATTAACTTCTTTCTCCAAGTTTTCCTCAATACCTATTATCCTTTTATTGGGCTTCCTGATTGTGTCTTGAATCTCCTGTAGCGATCTGTTTTGTTGAATGGACTGGATTTGTATTGATTTTTGATCTTTCTCCATAGAATCTAGGGAATCTTCAGCTCCTGAGATTCGATCCTCTGCTTCAGTTAGTCGTGACTGTATGCTAGCTACGTGATTTTGAATCTCTTTTCCTTCTGACTGGTCTTTCCTGATGATTTCCATGTCATTTCTTAGGTCCTGTATGGACTTCTTTACTTCATTAACTTCATTAATTTGGTTTTGAGTGTTGTCTCTCAAATCTTTAAGCTGGGTAGCTATCTTTTCATTTGACTCTTGAAGTTTATTTTTCTATTTGTGGATGCCATGAAATTCTCCATTAATTTTTGCTTTGCCTCCTCATGCTCTAGAATAATTGACTGAAGAGATTCAAATTCTTCATTTATCATGTTTATCATGATAATCATTTTTATTGCTTTCCCCAGGCCTGCTTTAGCTCCAGTCCGGTCTGACCCTTTGCCAGTGTCAAAGATGGTGCTTTGCTCTCGAGGCTGTGGGAGGAGCTGCTCTTTGGATGCGAGTGAGACTGTCTTTCGTGGGAGTACTAACGCTGTCTCTGCGATTTCAGCCCGTCCGTGCTCAGCCTGCGATCTGTATGTACGCTGCCATCTGGAGAATTTCTCCCTGGTCTCTGTTGAGCTGCGTGGGGTGTGCATTGTGGTGCCAGTGCCCGCACTAGTGTGGCATTGGGACTCTGCCCAGAGCACAAATCTGTGTTTTCAGACCAGCTAAGTTGATTTTTCCTTCCTGGCTGAAATCCCTGTACTGTTAGAACTTATTTGGGCAGTCTATCTGGTGGTAAAAGTTTCTCTGGGGTTGGAATACTGTGCTGTTGGAGGGAGCTCAGCTCGGGTGCTGTTCCTCCTCCGCCATCTTCTCCCGATCCTGTATTTTGCTTTTCTTTCCTACTAATTTCATCAACATTGAAAGTCACATTGCAGCTCTAAGGATATGTTCTTCCTCTTAGAAAAATTAACAGAATAATACATAAAATAGTCATAGAACTTTCTGCAGATTAGTAGATCTAGAACTCTACAAATCATATAACTTCTGATTTTTCATTAGGGAGTTGTTTTTCAAATTATTGAAACCCTTGTTGCTTTTTCAATGATAACCCAGGTTGAAATAAAATGGAAGGACTACACTATGAATACTCCACCTCCCTGATGTCCTGTCCTACTAACTATGGCTTATAAATGATTCTATGAATAGAGCTTCAAAAGTCTTGATGGAGCCTTCTGTACAGGCACAGAACTATATCTGCAGGAACTGCATGGCTTTTCCTTCTTGTTGAATTGTTCCTTCTTGGTCAATTTCTCCATACCACAAAACCCTTTTAATAGAATGACGCTTTCTAGACTTTGCCGAGTCTCAGATAATGTCATCTTCAGGGCTGGGAATATGACCTAGTGGCAAGAGTCTTTACCTTGGATACATGAAGCCCTGGGTTTGATTCCCCAGCACCACATATGTAGAAAATGGCCAGAAATTACACTGTGGCTCAAGTGGCAGAGTGCTAGCCTTGAGCAAAAAGGAAGCTAGGGACAGTGCGTTGGCCCTGAGTTTAAGGCCCAAAATAATATAATGTCATCTTCTATTATTTTGTTGCCACATGTTTTTTCCCCCAGTTTTTTTTAAAAAATGCTGTTTCTCTGTCTCAAAGAACAAAGATTGCTAAGCTCATTTGTTATCATGAGGCCATCGTGGGTGTCTATTAACTAAATAAGCATATCCCCCTTCTCTTTATTGTTCAGCCTAATCTACTATATGATTTTCTTTGAGATTTATTCCCATTAAGATTTATGTTTATAATTCTACATAACATTAAAATTAATTTTTGATGGTAAATTCCAGTTTTATATTTACTTATGTTCTGAATTCTAGACATGTATATCAAGGACGCACTCAACACGTTTATGTATGTGTTAATTATGTCACAATCATTACAAAAATTTACCATGAAACCCAGAATTTTTCTTCCAGAAAATAAAAGTATTTGGCTTCACCACAGTTTTACATGAATGCTATTCATCCATGATAGCCCCATACTGAAGAGTGTCTGACTGGAGATATATTTGTACAAAATAGTTCTGTCATCAAATGAAAAGGAATGTGCATGGATGATACTATGAAAATCATAGGAAAATACCAAACCAAAGAAGTCAAAATGACCACATACTATATAATTTCATTTATATAAAATATAAAGAAAAAGGAAATTTATAGACTGGAAATAGTTTAATTGATAATAAGGATCTAGGATGAAAATAAGAAATTATTGAAAATAGACATAAAAGATCCCTTGGAGGATAACACAAATGTGAAGTTAGATTAGGCTGATAATACCACACAACTATAAATTTATCAAAAGTCATTGTACACTAAGCTTATAATAGGTAAATTTGTGGTAAGGGAATTGTAATTTAGTAACAGTATACAAAACCTATCTCTTGCTTTTATGCATCATGTTTTGCCCACTCATGTCCCCCATTTCAAAAATTAGCAAGGCTGTTTTATAACTATTACCCAAAAAATCTTGAGACCATTTTTGACTCATTATCAAAAGTATCATCTGTCATACATTCTACTAGTCACCTTTTTTCTCATTTCTTTCTACTGCATAACCCCTTCACTCTATCACTCTAGCAAGCCACAACTGTTTCTTACATTAACGATAACAATTGGCCTCCAACCAAAATTTGACTCAACATTTTGTGTGTGTATGTGTGTTCTGGCTTGAACTCAGGGACTGGGTACTGTCCCTGAGTTTTTGTACTCATAGCTAGTGCTCTACCACTTTCAGCCACATCTCTATTTCTGGTTGTTGGTAGTTAATTAGAGAGAAAAAGTGTCTTGGACTTTTCTTCAAAGGGCTGCCTTTGAACCATGATTCTCAAATCTCAGCCTTCTGAGTAGCTAGGATTACAGGTGTGATGAACTGGAATCACACATCCTAGTAACATTTAAGATTTATTTCATAAACAACAAATAATGCATTTAGTTAAAAAACACTCTTGCCTCTTTCCTTCTCACTTTGAATAAAATCCAAAGATACTATCGTGAAAAGGTTTCTAGACAACATCAGGTTAGATATGAATATTAAATGAACAAGTATTTTTGAATGCATGTGTCCTATGCAATACTGGAATCTACATACATTAGGAAGTTTTGCTGTTTAATTAGAATTCAAATTTAACTAGGTATTCTTTTTTTATTGTTAACTGAATCACTGGATATTGTGGACAGTAATGTTCCAGGATCTGAACTCTGCTGTTTCATTTTGCTCTCATGTCTTTTTATACAACTACTATGGGCTTTTCACTGCCTTTTAAACAGGCTAAGTATGCTCTTTTTATAGGAACTTTGAACTTGCTATTCCTTCTACCTGGAAAAGTTTTCCTTCAAGTATTTGTATGATTTGTTCTTGTACTTTACTTGGTTTAATGACCAAATGGCAATGTATTCATAGAGGAACTTCTTGATCAGTCACTGTAATACCAGGGTACTCTAGCCTCATTCTTCCTTAGGCTTTACTTATCTTCATAGCATCTGTTGAAAATGGGCATAAAATAAAATTTGAATTTATTGATAATAAAAGTAAAGGCAAAATAGATTTTTTTTTCACTGTTATATGGGATGGGAATGGACTAAAATACTACATTGAGTAACTGACCCTTAAATTTAGTTACACAACTATCTATACATTGATACATCTATCAACCCATTCACCAATCCATGTGTTCATTCATCTAGTTTTTTTCTTTTTTCAGATTCTAGGTGTGAAATCACTGCCATGACACTGTCAATCTGTGAAGTAATGTATTTGGGGGAGGCAAGTGGAAAAAGAAAAGTAGGGGTATCATGAAGCTAAAAGAGACAAATTGTCAGACAGAAATAGATGTGTGTCTGTAGACTAATAATAGCAGAATGGTTGCTGCACTTGTGTTCGCCTGAGTGACAAGCCCACCCACCAAACCAGAGTTCAGGGGAGAGGTCAAGTCAAGAGACAGTATTTGGGACTCATCTGCCTAGGGGTGATAGTTAAAACTGACATATCCTGAGTTCCTGTCAGCAGCTGCTCCTACACACACAGGAACATTCCATTAACATTTAAACTGACTGTCAAGTCCATAATTTTGTCCACTTTCCTCCATCAATTACGCCTCCTAAAATGCTGAAGTCCTCCCTTATCCACTGGCAAATTTGCCATCGTCCATATACTTCTCCAAGGTTTTGAAGTTTTCAAAATCTTTGCTTCTTATCCCATTTTGTTCCATGTTATTTCTCTTGTTTCTTTATTCCTTTACTTACTAAACATATTGTTTTCCCTCAGTCACTAGAACAAAATAGAATTCTCCAAGATCACAAATGAAAAACCCATATCTACTTATTTTTAATCTCTTAAATTTCTCAGTAGGAAGGTGACCATTGACTACTACCTATGCCTTCAGATATTTTCCTTGCTTTGGTTTTCCAACATTCCTCAAGCATGATATTTTTCTTACTACTACTATAATCTTCAGTATTCTCCAGTCTAGTATTTTTCTCTATACATTTGCCCTCAAATGACTCAAAACCTTACAATTACTCTTTGTTGCTTGTTCAGAATCTCTTACCTTTGAAGTCTCATACAGCTGTCCAATCTAAATGAATGATTGTTTTCTTGTACCTCCAACATCATAGAAATAAATAATGTCCTATTATTTTCAAAGTTAGTGGCTTAGAAGATTTAATATAGCTAATGTGAAATAGAGATTTTATTTAATTCATGTGGGAGCTAATAACAGGATTTCAAGTAATTAATACAATGCCTGATAATTCTATTATTACCTGGATACTGAGGAAAATATTTTTGCTTCATTCAATAATATTTAAGCATATGCATATTTTTATTGGATATAAGAGTCTCGTGGGCTTTTCTGTCCTGGCTGGTTTCGAATCACGATCCTCAGATCTCAGCCTCCTGTGTAGTCTACACTACAAGTGTGAGACATCAACACCTGGCCTATTTTATATATATATATTTTAAGTGCTGTGAAATAAACTTTTGTGATGCATTGCATCATAGTGGCAATAATAGCATTTTAATTTAGTGGTAATGTATCTTATATCGAATGGTACCCTGGATTTGATGGTAGTAAGTGGTATTCTACAGTGGAAAGCCTCTAGAAGTCTAACTTTTTCCACTGAAGTTAGCATTACTCTGCTAACAATTGTGTTCTGATTTGACAGTTATTTATCTAGAATCACAAGACTAATCTCTTACAAGTGTACTTACTACTCAAGTTCTTGTCTTCTCTATTTGCCTGTGGAAAATGGAATAATATTAAATGAGGAAAAGTTAAAACATCTCATTTATTTTTTTTATTTTTTGTCAGTTTTAGGTTTAAACTTCGGACCTAGGCACTGTCTCTGAGCTTTTTTGCTCAAGACTACTGATCTACCACTTTGAGCCCTAGAGCCACTTCCACTACATCTCGCTTATATAAACAGTATATGTAAAAATCTCGGAGGAATTCATGACATTTAAAGTAAAATATTTTTCAACATTCACAGAATTCAGGATACCTTTAAATGACTTTTAAAATTTTGGAATATGCTTGATTGTGGTAACTTTCTGTAGTCAAAACTGAATCTTTAATTAAGTAGCACATCTGACATGTAAAAATTAGGTTCAGTGTAAAAGAATGTAATGTTTCAGTCCAATAACTGAGCATTATAAAGCTATGAAAGCAAAAGCTCTGAGCCACATGTTTCTAGCTGAATTCTCAGTTTTTGTTTTGTTTTTTAATAAGGCATAGTTTCCCATGCAGTGACATATGGTTTCAATATTTGAGCATTCTCAGCCATTTCCCCCATATGTTTGTTGTAATCAACTAACCACACATGGCCAAATCCTGCCCTTAGATGAGCGCAGATAATGTTCACTGAGGTCGAAGTAAGCAAGTCCATTGCACAGAGCAATGCATGCCCAGGCTTCGGAGTCACTACATATGTATACTATGTTAAGTTTTATAGGGGATGACCTAAGCACCCTGCTGTGTGTCAAGCTAAAAACAAATGCAAACTTGTTTACTTGCACTTCCATGCCTTAATTTCCCATTAAAGTTGCTTTGTCAAACAGGTGACTATAATGATCATAATGCAGTTTACTCCTGGAGGATACAGGAAATTCTACCTTTAGTTAGAAATGAAACTTGTAACACTGACAAACTGATTACAATTCTGGCTTACCTTCCCTACCTCCATACACACAATTTGAGAAAAAAAATCTTCCCATACAATGTAAGATAAAATGAAAATAGGAAATTAACTCTAACACACTAATGTCTACAATGAGTAGTTGAACAAACACGGTGAAAGTAGTATTATTTTGACAAAGATTTAGAAAATTCAAGAATAAATGTTTGGAAAGCATATAATAATTTACAAAAACTGAAATTTATCAGATGTATATACATGATATCTTCTGCAACTGTATAATTTTAATTTGAACATATTTTTATTAAACTTAAGTGTGACATTTACATGTCAATAGTAATGCTTCAAGAGGCTTGATAGTTTAAATAACAAAAGCAAAATTTTTGACATATAAGAAGATTATCATGCAGCCCCATTCTTCCAGATTTAGGCTTCCAAGATGATAACAATAAAATAGGAAATAGAAAAGGAAAAGAGCAAAATTTGTAAACTCCTAGATATTTCCTTACTTTTCAAGTATTCTTTGTATCTATTTTCAGTCCTGTGTTTCTTGGCACTTTCAAATAATCATATATTTTCAGTTTTATACAGAGACTTAATCTCAAATCAAGATTCTCTTCCAAAAGGCTATAAAATTGGTAATCTGGCATATGATGGATGGTTGAACTTTGTTTACAGACTTAAAAGACATATTTCTGAATACATTGGTAGGCAAATAAAAATATTTCATGTTCATTAACTACATCAGTAACAGGCAAACTTCAGTCGTTTAAAACAGGTTAATTTCTCCCTCCTTTTGGCTATTTGTAAGAAGATTCTGTTTTTTAGTTATAGGCAGATGGAAGCCTTGTACTTATTGTTTTAAATTAATGAGATAAAATCCATTAACATGGAAATGCCATTTTAAAATATAATATTTACTAAGTTTTTACAATGTTTGTTACAATGCTAAATTTTTGCAAATTTAATTGCAACCACTATTTCCAGAACATTTTCATTACTCTCTTAATGGTAAGCTATAACCTACAGCTTTGTGAACATTTATTTGTTTTGATTATGTTTATGTGTATGTATTGTTCAGTGTTTTTTTTAAATAAAAGATTATGCCAATATTTAATTGACTTTAATTCTTTCTAATTTGGATGCCTTGGCATTTAGGAAATTGCAGTATGTTCAAGTAGAAATGATGAGAATGGATATCATTGTGTAGTTCTTAAAACTGGGAAGGAAACTTGTTTGTTAGGTATTATATGCGATGCTAGTTATAGGTATCTCATACATACTGTTTGTCAGATTGAGCTTGTTCCCTTACATTCTTAATGAAGTTAAATTATGAAAAACAGCTGAGTTTTGATAGCTTTCTACCGAAGAGTTTTGTATACACATTCTTGTTGATATTTATCTGAAGTTTTCTGATGAGGACTTTGTCTTTTTCTAGCTTTGGTATAAAGGAAATAATGGCCCCAATTGGTAAGGTACGAAATATTTTCCCCCCACACACACTTTTTTTTTAGTTTTAGAGACTGGTTTGAATTTATATTTTTTGTTTTCTTGTTTTGAATTTTGAACTTTGCATTGTTGGAAATTAAACAAAGAGCCTTGTTCATGATGTCAATACCGCTACAAAAATATTATAATAGTAAAAGCTCTGGTCCTGTGCATTTTGAATGCTAATTCAATCTCTTTGCTTGTAATTGTTCTGTGTTTCAAATTTCTTAGTGAGGCAATTTTAGTAATTTGCGTTTTTCTAAGAATTTATGAAGTTCATCCTGGTCACAAAACTGGAGCATAATAACTCATGCTAGTCCCTTACAAACTTGCCTGTTTTGGTTAGGTGAGTAATTTTTCTTTTTTTCATTTCTTTATTGTCAAAGTGATGTACAGCAGGCTTACAGTTTCATATGTACAGCAATGAGTACATTTCTTATCCAACTTCTTACCTTCTTCTTCATTTTCCCCCCTGCCTTCCCCTTTCCCCAATTCTCTCGCCACCATGAGTTGTACAGTTGGTTTACACCATATAGTTTTGTAAATATTAGTGTTGCATTGGTTTGTCTTTTTATCCTTTGTTTCTCAATTTTGGTATTTCCTTTCTCTTCCCTAGTTCCAATACACATATATACAATATCCTGGGTACCAAAATCAGTTACAATAATATCAAGGATAAATCCACAGGAAAGAAAGACAAAAGAAAAGGGGCGTAATTTC
Organism: Perognathus longimembris pacificus; assembly: GCF_023159225.1. Taxonomy (NCBI): domain Eukaryota; kingdom Metazoa; phylum Chordata; class Mammalia; order Rodentia; family Heteromyidae; genus Perognathus; species Perognathus longimembris. Next base: position 22,644,830 of record NC_063182.1, on the reverse strand, counting down.
GCATGGTATTTTGAATTTTTTTCTACTACCATTTCTGATTAATGTAATTTTCTACCTTGTATTTCATTATTATATTCATAGGTTAATTATAATTATTTTATCTCTTCATAAAGACATATTTTATTTCAGTGATTTCCTTATTGTCTTTCTCTTCTTTATTTCATTTATTTCTACTCTATTTTATATTCTCCTTTTATTCTTACTTTGGATTTACTCTATTGTTTTTGTCCAGTTTTATAAGATGAAAGATTAAGTTGCTGATCTGAAATGATACTCCTCTTGAAGTAAACCTTCATACCTATACATTGCCCTTTCACCACTTTTTGGTACATTGCATAAGCTCTGTTATCTTATATATATTTTTTTGTTTTGCTGTTTCTCAGTGCATTTCTATTTACAATTATCATTTCTTCACAATAGATTGGCCCTTGTGTAATTCTAAAATGTCTCTCATTTATATCATCAGTCCAGAATTCTTTGCCTTATATTTCATATAATTTTCTACCCTTTTACTTTTAATTCATTATATTTAATTTTAAATATAATTTTGATTCCCGTAAATTCATTTTATTCTCTAGTTGTATTGTCTGACCATAATATAAAATTTAAATTCCCGTCAGGTTTATCTACTCTTATAGCTTCTCTCTTGGATTTAATTATTTCATTTTTTTGGTTGCCTTGAGGATTACAATAAAAATATAATTAACATCAACTTATTTTCAATACTATAGACATACTTTCTTCAATATGTTCTAATACTATTCATGTCTCTCTACTGTTATTTTCAATTATCAATTTCAATAATTTTCAATTATATATACAATTATCTGGTATATTTTCTGCAGTTCTACTCTGTTCATGTAAATCACATTTCTTCTTTAGACTGGAAATAATTATATATATATAATATACATATATGTATCATGTACATATACATATATTGTGTACAGATATAAATATCAGTATAAAGAAACATTTTATTCATTCAGCGTTGGCTGATGTGCACCTATGTTTACTTCTTTTGCTTGCCTATTGTATGAAAAATTACATTCCTACCAATATCTGTCTAGGAATAATATGATAATATCATAGCCTTTTTTTTAGTAACTCCATGCTGACTCCCAGAGAGGTTGCCTTAATTTACAGACCTTCTCAACAGTCCGTACGGTTAGACTTTTACCCATAACTTTGCCAATATTTGTTGTTTTCCCAGTGATAGCTATTCTGACTAGGGTTAGGTAGAATCTTAATGTAGGTTCACATTTTCTTTATGGCTAAAATGTTTATGGTTTCTTTATGGCTAAAAATATATTTGTTATTTGTATTTTATCTTTTGAAAGGTGTTCAGTATATTGTCAACTTAAAGTTCATTGGATTATTTATTATTCACTGTTTAGTTTTCTGGGGTTTTTATGTGGTTTGAATATTAAACTATCTTCAAATGAATATTTTACAAAGATTTTTCTCTAATTCTGTAGATTGTCTTATCTGTCTGAAAGCTGTGACCTTTGTATGCTAAAATGTCTTAACTTATCAATTCTTGCTCTTATTTTCTAAACTATCAGATTTATATTCAGGAAATTGTTGCATATACCTGTATCTTGATGTGGCTTCCTTAATTTTTGCCTCAATATTTTTAGTTTCAGCCCTGACCTAAAAAACTTTTATCCATCATGGGATGGATGAAATAGCATGAGACAGAGAGGTCTTGTTTTATTCTTGCACATGTGAACATCCAGCTTTTCCAAAACCATTTGTTGAAGAGACTGTCCTCCCACTTATTTTTGTCAATAATCAACTGGGCATAGCTGAGAAGGCCTATTTCGGTATCTTTTCTTTGTTTCATTGCTTTATATAACCTGTGCTTTACTCTGCATTATTATTTGAGGTCAGGCATTATGGCATCTCTTCATTCCTTTGTTTGATCAAATTCAATAAAGGTCTTTGGGATTTTTTTTTTTGTGCTTCATCATTCTTTATCCTATGGGCATTGTATTAAATCTGTATATTGATTCCTAGAGTAAAGCCATTTTCACAAATTTCTTCTGATCTTTGAATCACTGAAGACATTTTTTTAAAGATCTACATCACTTTTTCTTCATCACTGTTTTTTTTCATCAGTATTTTAGGATTTTTATAATACATGTTTACTTTTCTGCTTAGTTATTCTTGATGTAGTTATTCTGTTACTTATTTTTATTCTTTTTTCACTAAACTCATTGTTGGTGAGCCATAAAACTACCGATTCTCCTTTGTTGCATTTTCATCCTGCTACTTTGCTGTAATGATTATCACTTCTAACAATCTTTTAGGTGGAATCTTATTAGTGGGTTCTTTTAAATACAAGATTCTATCATATCCAAATAGGGATAATTGGACACTTCCTTCCATTAATTTTTATCTCTTTCATTTTCTTTTGCTTTATTTACTGCTCTTTAAAACATGTTTGGGGTATAACTTAAGTGATTAGCTGCCTAGAGTGTATGAAGGTATGAGTTCAAAGCCCACTGTTTCTAGAACAAAAGGAAAATTTTATCCTGGTTCTTGTGGTACACATCTAGAATCCGAGATTCTCAGGAGGCTGATATCCAAAAATCACAGTTCAAAGCCAGCCCAGGCAGGAAAGTATGTGAGACTCTTATTTCTAATAAACCCCCTTCCCTCCAAAAAAAACAAAAAAAACTAGAAGTGGAGATGGGACTCAAGTGGTAGATTATTAGTTTTGAACATAAATGTTCACAGATAGTTCCCAGGCTCTGACTTTAAGCACCAAATTGTAACACACACCTACACACACACACACACACACATACACACACACACACATTAAAACCTCGCATTTGTGGAGACAATTGTGTGATTTAAAAAAAATGTGTCATTGCATTTTTTGTAGTACATCATATTTATTTATGTGTATGTCTTAAACCATTCCTGCATCCCTGAGGGATACTCATCATTAAATTTTTATATCAGGTCACTGGATTTTTAATGTAGTCTCCATAGCTTCCAATGACAAGTCAGTTTTTATTTTTTGTTTGTTTATACTATTGAGGATCTTTCTGTACCGCTATCTTGCTGTTTACAAGCTTCTCTAATTTTAGTAATAGTTCATTTAAAATTATGATGTGTATGTTTGGGACTTTGTTCAATTAAGAGTATTTATAGTATTTTTAGGATGCTTGCTTGTGTAAATTAATGTTTTTTTTCTAACATTGAAAAGATTTAATTCATTTTTTAATACCTTTTCCAATTTTGCAAATTTGCTGGCAATCTTGTATTTTTATGTTGAGGCTTCATCATGGATTTTTTGAATCCTTTCCATATTTCTTATATATTTTTCCTGTTTCTTAAACTGGATAATTTCAATTGCCTTATCACCAGGCTTACCAACTTTTTCTTCTGTTTAAAGTTTTTGACTAATTAGACACCTAATTTTTATTATGCTAATTCTGAGGCTTACACTAAGGGCATGAGTGTTATCCCTGAGCTTTCTTGCTCAAGGCTACAGCTCTACCTCTTGAACCACAGCTCTGCTATAATCTTTTGGTAGATAATTCAGAGGTAAGAGTCTCATGGACTTTCTTGCCTGATCTAGCTTTGAATAATGATACTCATACCTCAGCATCCTGAATAGCTAGGATTACATGAATGAATCAGCAGTGCCTGGCTTATCCAATGCATTTTTATACTTTTAAACTCCAGAATTTATGTAGCAATTTTAGTATATATACATGTATATGCATATATATTATTCCATGCCATTTTTATATCCCTTAGTTCTTCATATGATATTTAATGCATTTATTTATTTTTCAAATTTTTATTATCAAACTGATTTACAGAGAGGTTACAGTTTCATACGTTAGGCATTGGATACATTTCTTGAACTGTTTGTTGCCTTGTCCCTCATACCCCCTCCATCCTTCCCCTTTCCCATTCCCCCCATGAGGTGTTCAGTTCACTTAAACCAAAAAGTTTTTCAAGTATTGCTTTTGTAGTTGTTTTACTTTTTTTACCCTGTGTCTCTCAATTTTGGTATTCCCTTTCAATTTCCTAGTTCTAATACCAGTATACATGGTTTCTAATACACTCAGGTAAGATTACAGAGATACTGTAGGTACAACCACAGGAAGGTGATACAAGAACATCATCAATAATAGAAGCTACAGATACACATGGGATGTTGAAAGTAGTTACAGCTGTGATATAACAATCGTTTCCATAACATGGAGTTCATTTCACTTAGCATCATCTTATGTGTTCATGAGTGTATAGCTATTGGGCTGCTGTGATCCTCTGCTATGACTTACCTAAACCTGTACTAATTATTCCCAATAAGGGAGACCATAGAGTCCATGTTTCTTTGGGTCTGGCTCACTTCACTTAGTATAATTTTTTCCAAGTCCTTCCATTTCCTTACAAATGGGGCTATGTCATTCTTTCTGATAGGGGCATAAAATTCCATTGTGTATATGTACCACATTTTCCTGATCCCTTCGTCTACTGAGGGGCATCTGGGTTGGTTCCAGATTCTCGCTATGACAAATTGTGCTGCGATGAACATTGTTGTGCTGGTGGCTTTACTGTGATTTTGTTTGTGGTCTTTTGGATAGATACCCAAAAGTGGGGCTGCTGGGTCATAGGGGAGTTCTATATTTAGCCTTCTGAGGAATCTCCATACTGCTTGCCAGGGTGGCTGAACCAGGTACATTCCCACCAACAATGAAGTAGGGTTCCTTTTGGCCACATCCCCTCCAACAATAGTTATTGTTGGTTTTCTTGATATATGACATTCTTACTAGGGTGAGATGGAATCTCAATGTTGTTTTGATTTGCATTTCTTTTATGGCCAGTGATGTAGAGACTTTTTCATATGTTTCTTGGCCATTCTCATTTCCTCATCAGAGAAGTCTCTTTGTAAATCTTTAGGCCACATGATGAGGGGGCTATTGATTCTTTTCAGATTTGTTTTGGAGGAAGGTAATTTTTTTAGTTCTGCATATATTTTAGAGATGAGGCCTTTGTTCATTGAATGGCCGGTAAAGTTCTTCTCCCAGTCTGTGGGCTGTCTGTTTATCTTGCGAGCAATGTCCTTTGCCATGCAGAAGCTCTGCAGTATGATGCAGTCCCATTTGTCCAACCTTTCTTTGATTTGTAGCCTTTCTGGGTTTTTGTTAAGGAAGTTCTGTCCTGCGCCAAGGAGCCCAAGTGTTTCTCCTACTTCTTCCTTTAGTGTTTTCAGGGTGTCTGTTTTGATTTCGAGGGCTTTAATCCATTTGGAATTGATTTTGGTGCAGGGTGATATATAAGGATTTTAGTTTGTGGCAGGGGTGGAACCAGTTTTGCCAGCACCATTTCTTAAAGAGGCTAGCTGTCTTCCATACTATTGTTTTAGCTCCTTTATCAAAGATTAAGTAGGTGTAGTTCTGTGGGTTCATTTCTGGGTCTTCAATTCTATTCCATTGGACTTTAGGCCTGTTCCGGTGCCAATACCAAGCTGTTTTTATTACTATAGCTTTATAATACAGATTGAAGTTGGGTATTGTAATTCCTCTACGACTGTTCTTTTTGCTTAGGATTGTTTTTGCTATTCTAGGTCTTTTATTGTTCTATATGAATTTCTGGATTGCTTCCTCTATTTCATTAAAAATGGTGTTGGGCTATGAATGGGTATTGCATTGAATTTGTAGATAGCCTTAGGCAATATTGCCATTTTGATTGTATTAATCTTCCCAATCCAGGAGCATGGGAGGTTTTTCCATTTCCTTAGTTCTGACTTAATTTCGTTTTTCATGTTTTAAAGTTCTCATCAAAGAGGTCTTTCACTTCTTTGGTTAAGATTATTCCTAGGCATTTTATGTTTTTGGGGGCTATTTCAAAGGAGTTGCTTTCCTGATTTCAGCCTCAGTCTTCGGTCCATTAGCATAGAGAAAGGCCATTGATTTTATGGGTTTATTTTATATCCTTCAACTTTGCCAAAGTTTTGGATCAGCTCTAGTAGCTTGGGGGTAGAGTCTATGGGATTCTTTAGGTATAGGATCATGTCATCTGCGAAGAGAGAAAGTTTAACTTCATCTTTTCCTATTTGGATCCCCTTTATGTTTTCTTCTTGCCTAAATGCTCTGGCTAGGAATTCAAGTACTATGTTGAAGAGCAGGGGAGAGAGTGGACATCCCTGCCTTGTTCCTGATTTAAAAGAGAATGGCTTTAGTTTTTTACCATTTAGGGTTATACTTGAAGTTGGTTTGTCATAAACTGCCTTGATTATATTGAGGAATGTACCCTGGAATCCCAGTTTTTCTAGGGCTTTTAGCATAAATGGGTGCTGGATTTTATCAAACGCTTTTTCCGCATCCAGAGATAAAACCATGTGGTTCTTTACCTTGCTCCGGTTGATGTGGTGGATTACCTTAATTGACTTGCGTGTATTTAACCAACTTTGCATCCCTGGGATGAATCCAGTTTGATCATGGTGTATGGATTTTTTGATGACCTGTTGAAGTCAATTGGCCAGAATTTTGTTGAGAATTTTTGCGTCTATGTTCATTGAAATTGGTCTATAGTCCTCTTTCGGTGATGAGTCCTTGCCTGGTTTTGGGATGAGGGTTATACTGGCTTCATAGAATGTGTCTGGTAGTGAACGTTCTCTTTCAAATTCATTGAAGAGTTTGAGAAATATTGGTGTGAGTTCTGTTTTGAAGGCCTTGTAGAATTCTGCAGTGAATCCGTCTGGACCTGGGCTTTTCTTGGATGGGAGATCATTTATTGCCGTTTCTATTTCAATACTGAATATGGGTCTGTTTAGTAGGTTTAAATCTTCATAGTTGAGTTTGGGATATGAATTTTTTCTAGGAAATCATCCATTTCTTCCAAGTTCTCGAATTTGTTGGCATAAAGGTTTACAAAATAGTCCCTTATTATTTTCTGAATTTCGGTTATTTCTATGGAGATGTTACCTATTTCATCTCTTATCTTGTTTATTTGAGTGTGCTGCCTTCATTTTTTGGTCAGGTTTGCCAGGGGTCTGTCTATCTTGTTAATTTTTTCAAAGAACCAACTCTTTGTTTTGTTGATTCTTTCGATGCTTTTTTTTTTTTTTTTTTACTCTAATTGATTTAATTCTGATTTGATTTTAATTGTTTAAGTCTATTGACTTGGGTTTTGGCTTGTTGTTCTCTTTCAAGGAAATTAAGGTGCCTCCTTAAATTATTGTGTTGCTGTTTCTCCAGTTTGTTGCTCTATGCACTCAGAGATATAAATGTCCTCTGAGTACTGCCTTTGCTGTGTCCCAAAGGAGCTGGTACTTTGTGTCCTTGTCTTGGTTGAATTCCATAAACATTTGAATTTCCGTTTTAATTTCTTCAGTGACCCACTGATGGTTCAGCAGTGTGTTGTTTAGTTTCCATAAATTGTAGTATTTTCTGTGGTGGCTGTTTGAGTAGAGCTCTGATTTCATTCCATTGTGGTCTGAGAGAATGCAGGGAATGGTTTTGATACTTCTGAAGTTGTACAGATTTTCTTTGTGCCCTAAGATGTGATCTATTTTGGAGAATGTTCCATGTGCTGTGGAGAAGAATGTGTATTCTGTTGTTGCTAGGTGGAATATTCTGTAGATATCAGTTAAGTCTAGTTGGTCTATGGAATTATTTAGTCCTGTGGTTTCTTTGTTCAGTTTTTGGCATGTTGATCTGTCCATAGGTGATAGTGAAGTGTTAAAGTCCCCAACTATCAATGTGTTTGTGTCTATGAGTGTTTTTAGAGTCAGTAGTGTTTGTTTGATGAAGTTGGGTGCTCCTGCATTTGGTGTGTAGATATTTAGAATGGTTATATCTTCCTGTAGGAGTGATCCCTTTACTAGTATGTAGTAACCTTCTTTGTCTTTTCTTACCTTTTTTAATTTGAAGTCCATTTTGTCTGATACTAAGATTGCAACTCCAGCCTGCTTATGGGGGCCATTTGCTTGATAGATTTGATTCCAGCCTTTCACTTTTAGAAGATGTTTACTTTTGCTGGATAGATGTGTCTCTTGGAGGTAGCAGAAACCTGGATCTTGATTTTTGATCCAACTTATGAGCCTATGTCGTTTGATTAGAGAATTACGTCCATTAATGTTGAGAGTTAGGATTGAGAGATGTTTGTTTGTTACTTTCTTTATCACTATCTTGTTTAAAGCTGTGTCTTCCCATTTCTTGATCCGATGTTCACTCTTTAGGGTTCATTTCTCTGTCTGTATTGGGATCTTGATTATTTTCCCTGTATAGTACATCTTTGAGGAATTTCTGTAAAGCTGGTTTGGTGGAGATATATTGTTTCAGTTTTTCCTTACTGTGGAAGACTTTTGTTTGACGTTCGGCTATGAATGAGAGTTTGGCTGGCTATAGAATTCTTGGTCGTTATTTTTATTTAGTGTTTGGTATACCTCATTCCAGGCTCTCCTTGCTTTCATGGTCTCTGCTGAGAAGTCTGGGGTAATTCTGATTGCTTTTCCTTTTTATGTGATTGTTTTATTCTCCCTGACAGCTTTAAGGATTCTTTCTTTGTACTCTACTGATCCTGTTTTGATCACAATGTGTCGGTGGGATGTCCTATTCTGGCCTGGTCGGTTTGGGGTTCTAAATGCTTCTTGTATCTGTATAGGCCTTTCCTTCTGGATATTTGGGAAGTTCTCAGCTAATATTCTGTTAAATAGGTTGTCAATCCCATTAACCTCTTTCTCCAAGTTTTCCTTAATACCTATTATTCTTAAATTGGGCTTCCTGATCGTGTCTTGAATCTCCTGTAGCGATCTGTTTTGTTGATTGGACTGGATTTCTATTGATTTTTGATCTTTCTCTATAGAATCTAGGGAATCTTCAGCTCCTGAGATTCGATCCTCTGCCTCAGTTAGTCGTGACTGTATGCTAGCTACTTGATTTCGAATCTCTTTTCCTTTTGACTGGTCTTTCCTGATGATTTCCATGTCATTTCTTAGGTCCTGTATGGACTTCTTTACTTCATTAACTTCATTACTTTGGTTTTCAGTGTTGTCTCTCAAATCTTTAAGCTGGGTAGCTATCTTTTCATTTGACTCTTGAAGTTTATTTTTCTATTTGTGGATGCCATGGAATTCTCCATTAATTTTTGCTTTGCCTCCTCACGTTCTTGAATAATTGACTGAAGAGATTCAAACTTTTCATTTTTCATGTTTATCAGTAGACTTTGTAGAGCATTTTTCACGTTCTCTTCTATGTCTTTGATTGACTTCTCTGCTTCCTGCTTATTTTGAGTGGGTAATAAGTCTTCATTGTTTGCCATCTTTCTTGTGTTCCTTCTGCCCATTTGGATTGGGAAAGCCAGTCTACCAGCACCTGTGAGTACTGTTTAAGACCCAAAGCAGCTCTTACCAAGCACTCTTGTGTAAATCTTGTAAGTACACAATTATATACAGATAACTTGTATACCTGTGTATAAAATTAGATTTGGTGTTCCTAAAGAATACAATTTCAATATAACAACTGATCCTGGGTCCTGTATTCAGTAGTTACTTATTTACAATTCTTGTTCTTATATTAAGTTCTTTTAGGACTGGCTTTCTCTATGAACCCCTTTGATTCACTCGGATTAAGCAGGAATACCCTCTATCCAATAACCAGGAGTCAATGGAACCTGGAGGTCCAGTCATTAAGTCAGGAGGGTAAGTTAGTTGTAGGAAAGAGAACAGAGTAAATTGTATTGTGGAGGGGGGTGATTTTGGTTTAGTTTCAGTGATGTGGAAATGTGGAGAAGAGGAGAATCAGTAGAAACAACAAGGTTAAAATGATAGACAATGGAAAGTTAGCAGAAAAGAGTGGAGGTGTTATTCATAGGAAAGTAATTTTTTTTTTTTTTTTTTTTTTTTTTTTTTTTTTTTTTTTTTGCCAGTCCTGGGCCTTGGACTCAGGGCCTGAGCACTGTTCCTGGCTTCTTCCCGCTCAAGGCTAGCACTCTGCCACTTGAGCCACAGCGCCGCTTCTGGCCGTTTTCTGTATATGTGGTGCTGGGGAATCGAACCTAGGGCCTCGTGTATCCGAGGCAGGCACTCTTGCCGCTAGGCTATATCCCCAGCCCCGGAAAGTAATTTTTAAATAAAGAGAATGCAAAGAGAAAAATAAAGTAAAAATACTGGAAGACAGATGCACCAAGCAGAGAAAAATTATTGAAAAAAGGAAAAATACCAGAAAAATGAACAACCAAAACAACAACAATAAAAAAAACTTGATAAAACAAACAGGTAAAAATGGAAAACAAAAAAACCAAAGATGTTTCAGAAGTGAAAAAATTAAAAAAAAATTTTTTTTAAGTTTAAAAATTTTTGAAAACAAAAAAAAAATTGAGTCCTCCTTCTGTGGGTGGTCTTTCCCCAGTCTCTGGTTTCCTTGCGATGGTCTGCAGTCTATATTCCTGATTGGCTGCTTTGACTTGATTTCAGTTTGGAGGGGCTGGATCTGTTTCTGACCTTTCTCCCCTGTCGATGTAATCCTGGGTCTCTGTGGTTCCCACAGCTTGCAGGTAGGCCTTGGGCATCCTCTGTAGATGGGGATGTGAGCAGTCTCAGGAACTGTGGCTCCTCTCTCTCTGCTGTGGGGCCGCAGCCTTTATCGCCTGGCTTTGAATAGGCTGTGGACTCAGCAGGGCGGGGCGCCTCTGGCCTGGTTTACCTGGCTGAGAGTTGCTTGCCTTGGGGAGGTTCCTCCCTCCTGGGCGGGACAGCAGCCTTGTGGAGTTGGCTATGGAATTCAGCTCTGATTCGGGCTGGGAATTGAGCTTCCTCTGTGATGGGACTGTTTATTTATCTCTGGAACTGTTTGTTTCCCCCTCTGGTGTTTCCATGCTTCTGGTAGCTGCTCGCAGCTTTAGCTTTAAATTTAGAAATTCCGGCATGCAGGGCGGGGCACCTCTGGCTAAGCCATGGCCCAGGATGCGCCTCCCGCCTGGGCAAGGGGCGTTCTCCTGGGCGGAGCTGGCTCTCACTGGTCGGTCCCTCTTGCCCTTTTCAAAGATGGCTCCTTTGACCTCGCTTTCCCCAGGCCCCCTTTAGTTCCAATCTGGTCTGACCCTATGCCAGTGGGAAAAATGGCGCTTTGCTCTGGTGGTGGGGGAAGGGCTGCCTTCCAGAAGCTGCTCTGTGGGCGCAAGTGAGAATATCTTTCGTGGGGTACTCACGCTTTCTCTGTGATTTCAGGTCATCCGTGCTCAGCCGCCATCTGGAGGATTTCTCCCTGGTCTATGCTGTGTGCTTCAGCTGCGTGGAGTGCGGGTTGCTGTACTGCGCACTGTGCTGGCGCCGGCACTGGCGTGGCAGTGGGCTGCCGCCCGGAGCTCAAATCTGTATTTTCAGACGAGCAAAGTCGATTTTTCCTTCCTGACAAGAATCCCTGTACTGTTAGAACTTACTCTTGCTGTCTTTCTAGGAGTAAAAGTTTCTATGGTGTGAGAAAACTGCGATGTCATAGGGAGCTCAGCTAGGACTCTGCTGCTCCTCCGCTGTCTTCCTGGAAGTCCATTTATTTTGTTTAAATACAGTTTCCTTTAGGTTTTTGACTACAACTTAAACAGATTATTTGAAGTATTAGTATCTATCCACTTTCTACTTCTGCTTCCCAGCTATGATCCACATTTTGAAATTTTTTTGCATATATTTTATTTTGTCATCTAGACATTTTTAATATTATATGGCAACTCTGGAAATAAGACCCCTTTCAGGTTGTTTTATTAAAGCATTATCATAATTTATAATGACATATAGTATTTCATTTTTATTATTTTATGTTTTATTAGCATGCATTAGTTATAAAACAGGGATTATTTGTGACATTCATATGCCCCCTTTCAAAATTGTCCACTATGTCATTCCTCCTTCTAAAACAATTTCAACAGGTTTTTTCCACTTTTACATATGCAAACAAACTACTTCAGTCATCTTTATCTTCAATCACGTTCTCTGTTCACCCTCCTAACTCTTGCTAATTCTCCCTCTGACCAAAATCATTGCCCTTTCAGGTAAATCCTTTGTAGTATTCTATACATTAAATTAAAAGGTACTGATAATAATCAGGTGAGTATTTATTTACCAAATGGTGTCTCATAATCTTTATGAGTGAATAGATTTCTCTGTTCACACTGTAGCTTGTTCAATGTCTAATTATTACCTCAATTTTTGTAGCTATTAAACAAATTCTCTTATTTTTCCAGGTCTGCAAGTCTACTTCTGAGGATACATGAACCCTGCCCACTGCCTCTGACTTCCTCTCTAAAGATCATACGTATTGTGTCCACTTTCCGTGGACACAGAATGTCTTACATTTGCTCCCTGTAATGATGCAGCAGCAAAGAAAGTGAAAGTCCTTTATGAAATAATAAGAAGAGTAAGTGACCCACCTACTTTTTATCAAAGCCTTTAATACAATAGAAATTTTCAAATGGAGTAAAGTATAAAAATCCATGAAGCTTGTGTCTGGAGCCAAAGCAAGAAGCTATCCAGCCCCCATCACTAATATTCTGAATCATCTTTATTCAGTCTCTGCACCCCATGAGGATGGTCTGGTCAGAGCTTGAGGAGACGATAAAACTGAAGATGATGTCTGCTCTATTTTCTGTTTCAAATGTCATTGAGCTAGGAAAATAATCTTCTAATGTATCTTTTTATAATCCTCTCCTGTGTCTTTACATGATTCTGTAAGCTTTTGTCTTTCAATTACCGCTGCAATAAAGGGAGTTGCTGTACCATGCTCCTATACCATATGTAGTACATGGTAACATTGTCCTCCATATTGCTGCGTAATGTCCTTCACACCGTCAGACCCTGCTGCAGGAAGAGAGTAAAGCACAGGTAAAGAGTAAACTGTTTGGGTTACAGGATTAGTTGCAACATCCTTTCCCTCCATCAGCATGGGCTATAATTACAGCACCTCTCATCTTCATCAGTGAAATCTTAGGTGCAAATGGCTAAGTCTACCATTTCTAAATGTTTGTAAGAGATAAAAATCTGAATTTGTTGTTATATTATTTTACTGCTGTATCTCTTGGTCCTTTTCTTTCTTTAAGAAAAACAATTCATGAGAATATAGTTCTGCAGTGAGCTAGTGATCATTTCCATGATCCCTCCAATGCGTGCTCTCTCCACTAACACTGACAGTTCAATATTTTGCTGTCATGGAGCAGCATAAATAATCCTGATGATGAATCTATTGAAAAAGTCCCCAGAGTATTAGAGTAAAACCTATTTAATTTAGCAAACCTTGCTGGGTGCAATGCATGCCCTGAGCACACTAGTTAATAAGTAACTCAAAATCTAGTCTTTCTTATCCTAATATTTAAGGTTCAGAGAGCTTTTAATTTTTTAAACTTGTAAAAACAAACTCTGATATGTGAATTAAAGAAATGATGATGTTTTGGAATTTCTCTCAATCCATGATGCAAATACTGTCTTTAAAGCTCTTCTGATAGTTTCTCTGCTACAGGATTCTATGTGCAAGTCCAACTGCCCCTGCAGTGGCCCCAACCTAATCACTAAAGTGGTGTCTCTAGAGTTCCTGGTAGACTCAATCATTAGCACCACATTAGACTTAACATGCACTCATCCTACTGTTTATTTCTTTCTTGTTTTCTCTTTCTTTCTCTCCCTTTCCTCTTTCTTTCTTTCTTTCTTTCCCTCTCTCTTTCTCTCTCTTTCTCTCCATCTTTCTCTTCTTTCTTTCTTTCTTTCTTTCTTTCTTTCTTTCTTTCTTTCTTTCTTTCTTTCTTTCTCTTCCTCTCTTTCTGAAAAGGACATGAAGCTAATAAAAAGTATTAACCTTTGTTTTTCAGTTTTTACAGAAAACATTCGGGCTTACCAGTTTCCATGGTTTTCCCAAAGTCTTGAGAAGGTACTTAGATATTGATACCTTGGTGGGTAAGTAGGGGTCCGTGATATAAGGAAACTTGCAAAAAGTCAAAGTATAGGAGAAAGCACAAACTATGATCCATAATTTTACTAAATCCAGAGTTGGTGTCCTGCTCTGTAGGTGGTGACAGGAATGATTTCCAAGCTTCTAGTGAGCATTACTTAATGGAAAGAAGAGAACTTATCTTATAGGGAGGGCTGAACATTTTATAAACCCGCCCAAGGACTCATTGCCAGAATTCACATAGGCAGAGACAAGATAAATGAAAGACTGAAAGACACCATGAGCAGCACTGGTGGTAGTGATTTGGATAGAGTACTGTACATGCTGAGAGAATGGAAAACTGAATTGAGATAGGCATCTGCTAGATGTCAGTTAGTCGAAGTAGTTTATTTTTCATGACTTCTGTTTCTTCCAGTGAGGGGGAGAAAAGCTTTCCTTGGAGGAAGAGATTGGGGTTAGGTTAAATGGAGAAATGGCACTGAGTTTGAAATAGTCATTGTGAAGAATATTGTGAGGTAGCTGATGAAAAAAAAAAGTGCTAGCAGCAGGGCCATGACATGATTATGGGCTGCAGACTATGGCAGTTAAAGGGACTCAGTACTGTAGTGGAGGTAGAGGAACAGGGATTTTCATGTTAAATTGGAGGTTTGTCTTGAATTTAAGAACTCTATCTTGAGTAGATAACATAGTATCTGAGCTTTAATTAGTGACCTATAAGTACACCCTGTGTAAGGAAATGCTTCTCCATGTCATACAGACCAGAAATTACAGGATTATTTGTGAGCTAGTATAAATTAATGTATTATTTTGCTTCCACTTGTGCCATCAATGTTACTAAACTATTAACTTACCTTTTTGTCTTTTCTACCCTTCTTCTTTGTGTGGTCCAGTTACTTCCCACTCAAGTGAATACAGTCATATAATATCAGTCATCAATTAGCTTAACAGTTGCATACTGTTTCCAGTAGAGATTTTAAAAAATATTTATTGTAGCTGTATTAATGTTTTCCCAAAAGGAAATAATTTATCCATGAAATAATAACTTGTGTCTTGATGTTCATTTCCAAACTCTATTTTCCATCTTATGTCTTAATGGCAAGCAATTACAAGTTCTGTCTAAAACTGCAAAATCAATAAGTACTGTTAGAACTCTATACTTTGTGCTAACACTATGGATGGATATCACAATTCCCTTGTATCATAAAATGTGAAACAGAGTTCATTTACAGTTGAAATTTGAAATCAAGCTTTTTAAAACTGGTTCAGTGATGGAAAGCTTTTAATCAAGTATATGATTTTAAATTGTCTCTCCTTAATATCTTGTGATGACTTTATTTTTCGTGTATGTGGTTTTCAGCAGACAATGATGATAACAAACACGAAGAAAGAGTGTGAGCTATCATTTTATGAAGATGGATGTAAAGGAATCAACCTCAATTCCTGATGACCAACTCAACCATATCATGCCAGAGCCTGAACAAGGCTTATTTCACATCAGTTTGAAATCATTTCTGTACTTCTCTATTAATTTTTGCTCAGTTGATGAATAGGGAAGTCTAGAACTCAGAAATACTTAATAACTGTTAGCTTCCTCATTGGGGGTGAGGAATATAAGATTTAAAAGTACTCCAAGCCTTCATCCCTTATTGAGCAGATACTAGTCTTCATTTAAAAAGTATGCCAAAAAAAAAATTTGTCTGGTTTCAGCCTTGCTTTAAGATCTCAAATGCTTGTCTATGATTTAGAGAGCAAAATGGCTTTAGAAACTTTTTTTTTTTTTTTTTTTTTTTTTTAGGAATTCTAACATCTGTGAAGATCAGCCTCTTCCTAAGCTGCATCAACTTCAAATATTTTGCTGGCGGTGTCTGCACAAGAGGCTGCTAGGCTCCAGCCTGCCACGGGCCCTGGGATTCTACAGGGTCTCGCATCCTATGGTGTATGTCTGTTCATTTCAAATGATTTTCAAAAAAGGAGAAATGTAAGAGGATGAATGCTTAATATTAAATGAAAGGAATCTTGTGCTACATAGCACATACTCTGCCTCTGTTGTGCAGAATCATAATTTTGAGGTCAGATTTTATATTCTTAATGTAATTTAAAAATGGAGCATAGCTTTAAAAACAGTAAAACAATAAAGGTGGCCATGCATAGCTTACAGCTATCACTGTGTTGATAAGGCCTGCACCAAGTGTGTCAGAGTTCTCCATGCACAGGGAACTTTCAAAACCAGTCAAGACACCAAGAAAGGATTAAAACACTTGAACCATGCTCTAAGAAATTAAAGAGCAGGAGAGCAAACAAGAAAAACCTGTGAGTTTTACATCACAACTCTTCTAAGGATGAAGGGTAAATTTTCATTTTACGTTTCCCTGTGTGTTCCAGTCACTATATAAGGTTAATTATACAGTATATTACAACTCTGGTATATCATTAAGAATACATGAAATTCACACTTTTGTCATTGTTAGTTTGTGTTCATTCTTTTTACCTTCAAGGCTTAAAAGCAATAATAATGGGTAAAAATAAAAACACTAAACGAATATTTCAATAAATGAAAATGGACTAAGTACTATACACATTTAATAGGAATGCACAGGAACATACAATTACTCAAACAAATTTTTGGTTTCCAGCATTTGAACTCAATTGCATCATCTTTCAGCATTCCTTACCTGAGCAATATTGTATTTTCAGGTTCATTAAGTTCACATTTTAATCAATAAGTAAATGACAAATTCAAGGACCATTGTACATTTAAATCTCAATATCCATTTAAAAATTTTCTTATGTTTATTATTTCTTGACTCCTGACCACTTTAAAATTTTTATCCAATTATATAATAGTAGATACAGAACGCTTTTATTTTAGAATCAATTATATTCTATTGAAAAAAAGTTCCTTCAATGGGAAATTTTTTTTCTAAAGGTTTGTGATTCTTTTCATACCAATATATGCCATATATCTTAGAGAAAAACAAACAAACAAAAAGACAGAGAAAGAATGTCCTATAACTTTTTATCATTCTCTCTCAGCACACCTGCCCATCCTGTGCCACAATAAAAATTTATTTGAACTTGCCAGACTGAGCTTACCAGTGATTAATTCTCTTTCTGGCATACGTGAACCACACTTCATCTTATACCGAAGATTTCTCACTCACGGAATCTCCAGCAAAAAGTATATCAAAGCAGTCTATCAAAGTTTAAATATTAGTAATAAAACAGTACAGGATATATTCTGTGACTACTTAACACAGAAAGCATTTTCTTGAAAAGGGTTTGTTTTCTTTGGCAGCCTTTTATGATGCCTCCTCCTGAAAGAACTAGCAGCCTGTCCTGTTTGAACGGTAACTGCATGACAGAAGCCACTGCTTCAGAGCACTTAGGGGATTTATTTTTAAATTAATATTTTCATCGAACACACAATATACCTTACATAATCTTTAAATTATAGGCAAACGTTAGGAAGAGGTTTGACAAGTCACTGGCTGAAGTCATGCTTCAGATTTATAAATCTCTCAAGCCGACATTGTGACTGACCTGCAGCCCACCAGGGCTGCTATTTCCTTTTCCTGATTCATGATAAGTGCAGCTGCCTCCCAAGAAGCCTCCGGAGCCCATTAATACTCAATCCCTTCTCTTATGGTAAATATGCACATCTCTCCAGTCTCACTTTTAGCGTTCACCCTTGATAAAGTTGAAAACCCATTCAGGTTACTTTCGGTTACCTGAAACTCTTTGCCAAACGCTTTTTGTTGATACTGCACAGGTGTGTCAAAGCCCAACTTAGCTCTGCCTATAATTAAAGGTGATATTTCCCAATATTTTCTACACACACACTCACACACATTAGTAAAACTATTTTCCCTTGCAACATGTATTTTAAATCCCTAGATTGGGATACCTTCCATTTTTTCTGATGCCCGGCATCCCAGCTAATTAACAAGATTCACTAAAGATTGATATAAAGGTAAATATGAAAGTCACAAAAGGGAAGATAAAGCAAAGTATTTAAATGTCAAAAAAAACAACCACTCCACAACCAAGACATTCTCCTGTCTTGCTGCAATTTGTTTTTCATTAATAAAGTATGCATTGTTTTCTGCTTAGGAAAGTTATGCATGGCAATACAGTCCACACTGAGCTTTGTCCCTCCCCAAATGAAGCCTTTGTTTAAACATCAGTGATGTGGGTTTTGTGCCATTGTCTAATCTGTCAGATTAGATGAGCAAGTGTATTTAGGGGTGCAAAGATGTGCAGCCACACCTGCTGTGCAAAGCTGTGAATTCACAACTCTCCTGACTATTAAAACGTGTTATGCTGGGAGCTCTTTTGTTGTAATGGAACTGTTGGTGGTTGTGTGTTTGAAGTGGTGCAAGTGTCAGGCCGTATAACCATCCTAATAATCACTTCCAAAATAACCACATATTTCAACCATTTCATGTTAATGTGCAGTAAATGAAAGGCTAAGCACTAATAGATTTGAGGACATTAAGATTATTCATGAAATAATATTCATAGTCCAGAAAAAAATACTGTAGTCAGGTGAGAAACAAATTTGAATTTATATAGAAAGTTGACAAAATATAAAATAACAAGGCCAGTATTGTAATAATAAAGGAGGATGATATTAAACGCTATGTCTAAATAAAGCTAAATATTATTTCTATATTTGATAGTGTTTGTGTTTTTCATAAGACTATACCATAATATTTTTTTCTATAATTGAATATTAAAATATGCCTAGGAATACTATTTATTATGTATATTTCACTGTATAGATTTTTTTTAACTTTCTATTTTCTTTTGGAAATTTTTTCAACATTTAATAATCATAAAAATTAAGCAAAACAAGATAATGTTAATAGGCTCATTCATTTGCTCATTATACAGTTTCCTGTATGTGTTGTTCTATCTTACTGGTATTTTTTGATATTAGTTGTTTTTTATAGTGGTTGTTTTTAAATCATTTGTGTACCTAATCTTCTATAGGAATTTTTCTATGTTTTAAACTATATGTTTGATAAGGAATGGGGAAATAATTTTTCAGTACTTTATAATCAAAAGGAAAAATGGAGGGAAAAGCAAAGAGCAAAATGCTAAATTAAAATAGCTCTGTTGTCACTTTTCTAACACTGAGTAGTTTGTGACAGGTTTAATACATCCTATCTAGAAAGGCCTTTTTAGGGACCTTAGACCTGTATGGCCTCATTAATTCAAATGATACGTGACAGTTCAGAGGTATCCTAAACCAGCTATTACCTGCATAAACAGGCTTGGATGCCGGTGTGGCACGTACAATGTACTCGGTATGGTAGCTGTGATTAGAAAAAAACCTCTAAAATAGAAGAATGGTTTTCTCCAAGACTACTAATGAAGTCTGGTCAGACTTCATTCCTTTCTAAAACAGATTAAAAATAAATTTTAACATTCTCTTACAAGAGTATAGGGCAAACTTAACAGAGGAAAGTCATTGGTTTGAAATACTGGGAGATATTGGCATCCTTCAACTCTCTCTGAATTGTCAGTTTTCTCAGACTCAGCCACACAGTCAAGTGGTTCTCATTTGACAATCACCGAAATGCTGAGATCCAGACTTCATATTGTGTAACATCTGGATTGTCCTACAGATACAGCAGGGTGACAGTTTCACACTTTCCTTGAAAAGAAGCGTCCGCACACTGACAGTTCCTCATCATTCAGTTAAAAAATGGAAGCAAAATTTTCTTTCTTTCGGACTCTTAATTTAGGCTAATCTATGGAAAATCTATTATCCAACAGCAATCAGCATTACAACAGTGTTCTAACAAAACTGATTGTTGAAAGCTTGTCTGAATTATATGAAGATATATTTCATCTAGAGATAGAAAAAGCACAAAGTTTTCACTGAAGGCCAAACTTTATACAGTAGAAGAAATGAAGAGTAATTGCAGACTGGGATTAATTTAATTAACTTAGCAAGAATTTTAAGTTGGTTATCTTTTTATTCTTATGTAAGTACAAAATAAATACATTGAAATCTGGAAACAGTGACATAATGTATACACCTAGTATTTTAATTAACTCAGTGTGAAACTAATTTCTAGTCATTATTCATTGAAAACAGTCTCTTTACCATGAAAATTTCTCACCTTAAAACATTAGAAGGAAATAATGAAAAAATATAATATTAATATGTATCCATTGATAATATGCTAAATTTTCCTTCAAAGCATTAATATTTACCTTTGGACTCAATCCCTTTGAAACTCATTCTTCAGCGGCTAGTGTCCTGATTTGCAGGCTGCATTTTAATCTGAAGTGGAAGATACTGATTTGGTTTCAAACTTCCCTCCACAGCTGACCTTTAAGAAAAAGCAAATACACAAAGATTGTTTTCCATTTTGTAAAATTAATGAAACTCACGCTATGAAATAGATCTTTAGGAGAGAATATACATTATTGTATGGAAGAGATTTTTAAATGTTATGTTGACTACTTTTCCTCTGCAGTATATCCAGTCCAAGCTGAAAACATTCAATTGCCTGACTTACATTTTTACATGCGGGATAAGTCTTTATATTTGTTTGGATAGAAAAGCAGGCAACAGCCTATTTCATGGACAATAAATTCAAGATAGTGATGATGAGATGGCATTGCTCAGCTAAGTGCACTCAGATTGGAAGGTCACATATTTGACCTCGATCTAGCATGGTTCTTAATGAATCTATATACTTGATTAGAGTTACTGTCTTTTTTATGGCTCTGAATAGCTTTGCATGGAAAACTCGCTCATGTTAAGTGGAATTAGGAGAATGGTTTTGTTTCCAACACATTCATAAAACTTTTTCAAAGATTCTTAAGTCCATGCTTTATATTTTTAACCATTCAGAAAGCTGTCTTTCTCTTACCAAGTTGGGGTTTGTTCTATCACCTTCACTTCACTTCATAGGTAAGCATCAGCTTCTGTTGGATGAAAATTTCTAATATTTAAAAAACAGAAGGATTAAAAATGCTATAGTAAAGCCCACTTCAGCAATTATTTCAGCAATTATTTCAGGATTTTGGAGCTTCCTTCACTATGGAGTTTCACAGGATACAATGGAGGCATTGGTACTAGCATGTCACATTGACAAATGTGTATAAATAAATAAAAACCAGCATTTAGGATTAGAACTCAGAGCCCCATATGTATTTTTTCTTTATTTGTTTGTTGTACTCTTTTATTGCTTATTTTTATTATATATCTTCAGTTTTAGAAATATTGGGATTTATTAAGTGTCTGGTTGTGTTTTACATGTAGTGCAAGGTTCTTTTTTATGCCATGGTCTTTACAGTCTCCCTGCTTCCGTGGCATAGCTCTCTCCTTATCTGTGTGCAGAACTCCATGTATCTGTCTCTCTGCTTCTCCAGCTGCATCGCTCACTCTTAATTCGAGGAAGTGATTTCTTACTTCCTGTCACTCCCTTTCTTTCTACCACTCACTCTATTTCTTTCTACCACTTGCCCTCAATCTATCAGGACTTGTTTCCTGATTCTGTGACTGCTCTAACCTCCCGGATCTCCCTCACTGGATTCCTCTTTGAGAAATATGACCTAGACTCTTCTTTTTCTTTTTCCTTTTAAGTGCAGCTTTTGGAAATTGTTCTTTTCTTTCATTGCCTATGCTGTGCCATCTTGGACTTGGAGCGTAGGCAGAATTAAAGAGTACAATAAAATTTCTATATCACCTTGTAGACTCCTGAGAAAAGATTCTCTTTTTTTTTATTTTCCAAAAGTATAAGAGAGTAGCCTTTGTTAATACACATGGTGAAGCTTTAAAATCAGGAATACATACAAGATGAAATAGTTCTTAGGTGTGAGCTATTATTTTTAAGAGAAAATAATACATTTGAATGCAAATAGGCCAATTGTTTACAAAACCAGTTGTGTTCCCTAGGGTGTAGAATTCTACATACAGCAAAAGTATTAGACTTTTATTTTTTAAAAACTTTATGGAGTTAGGTTGCTTTCATATTGCAAGTCCTCTACCTTTTTGATATGCATTTGTCATATTCCCAATATGACAATATTCACAAAAATACATTTATTTTAAAATCACAATGCCAATGTAGTTACCTTAACAATAGAAGGAATTTCTTATGGAATGTAATAGTTAAAGGAGGATTGTTCTATTATATTAATATTGCTCTAATTCCTCCACAATGATATGATAAAGGGCAATGAGTGTGTACTAAATTTTAAGCATGAAACAAAATAGAACTTAAAAATACATTACTACATTTAATCTCTAATTACTTCCTTACTAGCATTGCAAACAGCAAAAGCAAGCATATCAGAAATAATCACTTAAATATATAATAGATGTTTAAGTTCCATACAATTCTTATATCGGATGAGAATCCTTTAGCAACACTGTCAAATAGATGTGTCTTTAAAAATGAGTTAAGAATTTCTTTTGGAGACTTTTCCAGATGCTCCAATAATTTTTGAAAGAGTAAGAAAAACATTTTAAAAAATAACCTCTTCATTAAAATGAACAGAAGAAACTACAGCAGTACATGTCACCTCTGTAGCATAATTTATATTAATATTTTTCCTCAGTGAAGTCATGACATATGTACCCTTCATAGGAAATAAATTGATTTTCCCTCAGTCCTTGTAATTGTCATATAAGTAGCCAATAAGGTATGATGTTGGCAACGCCCACAGCTTATTGTAAGTGAGCGTGCATCTCTATAGTCCATTTTCATATGTCCTAATAAACAGAAGAAAATACTTAATGTGCTGGTAAAGCTCAATTTTCTCCCACCTCTTCTTAACAATAATTCCGTTGCTCAATACTCTGTACATTTTTCTTGAAGAGGATGAATTATTATACTTTTGGAAGGATATTAATCTAGTGTGCTATCTTAGCAGGGATACATTAACCAGACAGAACTCTGAACACGTTTTTATTTCTTACCATTGAAAAGACAGCCAGATCGCTCATTAAAATATATCAATGAATAACAACTTCTTCCTTTAAATGAACTAATATCTAAGTTTAATGAAGCTCCCATTTATAGTGATTTTCTGGCTGAAGTGCTCTTCTTTCTGCCTAATTATGTGCACAGCTTTCAGACAACAAGGAGTGTCTTTAACATTAGATAAGAACCTGGGCTTTTATCTCAATCAATAGTCTTTAGCCTTTGAACTTGTGTCAGTGCAAGGCCAGTCTGTCACGTTCAGTTCTACCTGACCTCTTTTTCTTCTTGATGCATGCTGCCATTTACAAAAGAAACACACATGCTCTCTCTCTCTCTCTCTCTCTCTCTCTCTCTCTCTCTCTCATACACACACACACATTCTCACACAAGCTCCTAACACACTCATGCACACACCTCAGAAACAGGCAAAGTGTTTAGATTATTTGTGTGCTTATGTGTGCTTGTGCATGCATACATGCATGTGTGGACAGGATGCTTTATATCTGTAAAGATGTGTGACTGTAATGATGATGTTAAAATTTTCTTGTTTCCTTTCACTGGGCTTTGTGTATCTCAAAGGAGCCCCATATGGTGTTCTTTGTCCGTGTCATTACCTCGTTACAGCCACTGTCTGCCAGCCAAAGGTAGACCGAGCGCTGCAGCTGTAGACAGCGATACAACTGGAATTGTCTAAGGTCAACAGTGCCGTAATTACTTTAAAATGTCAGCGTACAATAAAATACAACAGTTCATCTGGCAGAAAGCAAATTAGCTTTGACCATAGCGTAATTACCCTTTTCTCAGCACCATTAGAAGAGATCAAATCTCCACATTCAGTGTTTGAGGAAAGGCCATCAGAGTACACTCTACCTGACAAGGATGCACATTTGCCATTTTGAGATGTAATTAATTGTCCCTATAATAGAAATTTTTATATTTGACTCTGGAATTGAAATGTGTAATAACCCAGCTTCTTCATTTTAACCATTTCGATGCTGGGGAAAATGATGTGTTTTGCCAAATACAAATAGAACACTTTTTTAAAAATTTGATAACAATTAGTTCTACTGCAGGTGTAATCGTTCTGAGGTGCCTTTCACTTGCATTAAGAATGATCTTGGATCTTGGAGGAGACAGAGGAAGAAATTAACATCATCCCAGCCTCCTTGTCATGGTTTCTTTATCTTCCTTGCGTGTGTATTTCCTGTCTGCCTTGGATAATGTGAACTGAAGTGGCTTTTAGACATATTAAAGCTTGATTTTTGCCACTGATCTTCATCTACACCTCTGCTTCACAAGAGAGCAATCTAGGTAAGATACTCCTCCCCCCCCCCCAGGGGCTTAATGTGCCATTATGCCAAGAACATCCTCTTTTATTTTTTTCAAAGACACTCATCACTAATGGTAGAGGAAACAAATGCAACAATGATACAGTAATTTGATTAACTCAGAAGCAAACAGCAAGGAGCTGACCAGTGACAGTCCCTGAAGGGCAAAGCATTCATTAATATTTAAGGGTGCCAAAGATGCTATAAACCGATTTGAAATGACTTAGGGTGTCTGAGCAGCATTTTTTCCTTGTGCCTGGTTGTAGATACACGTGAAACAGCTGTTTTGGGTTAGAGGAGCCTTGCTCTGTATTTAGGGAATCCCACTACCATAAAGATGTTTACATTTTCTTGATGTTTCATTCACTGTGTTGTGGGCTTCTTCACCATATTTCAAACAAAAATGTATCCTCTTGGGGTTAGAAATCCCTGTTCTGAATATAAATTTCCTGGATTGGGGTAGAGGTGACTCTCTAGGAAACTAATAAGAAACTTCATAGTTGTTGGCAAGGAAAATCTTAACATGACCCCTTCTAATTGAACCCTTGGTAGTTTCAATATGCTAAAGCCAAAACAATAAACAAGCTTTCTGGTAAAATCACTGTAGCATATTATTGATCAGTTTATCTCCTCAGAGCAGAAAATTATGGCTCTGGCTGGGCTTTCTCCCCAACTGCTGGATGGCTTTGTTCTTCTTCAATGTCATTATAACTATTTGCATTCTACAAAATAAATAGTAAGGGCATGGAAACATTTAAAAACTAAGCTAAGTGGACAGATAGCTTTTAAATAGATGTAAATATTTAGAAAAAAAGATAATTCTTTCTTTGGGTTTCACTTACATTAACTTAAATCATGATGTCTATGAATTTATTTAATGGATTATTTATAAAACACTGGGAAGTAAATATCACTTATTAGGACTTACTTAGGCTCCCACTTTTCCACTGTCAAGAGTGACTAACCCACAAATTTTAGTAGCCTATGAAAGACATTAATTACTTCTGAGATTTCACTTTGAAAAGAAATATTTAGAGCCTTGGATGGATTAATAATAGTTAAGAGCTAACATGTTTCCAACTGAATTCTGCCTATATCCTAGGAAAATGAATAACCTTCACAGAAAGCAATGTTTATCAGTTTTGCTTTATCATCTTAACAGATAATCATTTAAAGGTACACAATTTTTTCATTTGACATTTCCTTTATTCCAAATGAGTAAAGTTGAATTTCTTTAATAAAATTACTGTTAAAATATTGGCTCCCTCTGCTTTTTCCTTTGAATATTGACACCCCAAAACATTTCTTTTTAGAATAATTTAAGTCATGAGATCTATCTTTATTTAAACTGGAAAAAAATTGGACATGCTAGGCTAGGTAACTTGGTTTAGCATTGCAAACTAAGGCAGTTCTATCATGAAAAAGCAATAATATTTTAACTTAGGTACATTTATCCTTCTTCACATTCTTTATTTTGAGTGTGTTTTCCTTTACATAGGATGTCTACCAATTATAATACAGTTTTAGACATAGATTTTCTTCTGAGTTACCTGTTTCATATAATCAATTCTCTTGTTCCATATCTAAGCCCTCTACCTTTCTCATTCCCAGCTGTTGCCCATAGCTTTTATTTTGCCAACATAAACAAAATGAAATGAGACTATCTACCTCTGTCCAAATGAACTAAGCAGAAAGAGTTTATCTTCTGATGTTGGTTAAATGTGTCTCCAAAGTTAATGTTTTAGAATCTGAATGCAGGGCAATAATGTTGCAGGGGTGAAGGGTTATAGGGAAACATTCAGAATGTGAACATTTATTTCCATTCATGGACTATGTTAGCATAAGAGTTAATTATGAAAGAAACTTTGGTCCTCTCTTGTGCCTCTCACTATGTGATGGACTCTACCAAGTTATGATAACAAAGATTGTTAACAATATCGCTCCTTCATCTTGAACTTCCTAGATTCTAAAGACATGAGTCAAACGAATGTTTATTGTTGAAAAGTTATCTTAATCTATGGCACTGGCTTAATACGTACACAAAGTGGAGTTAAGAGGTCTTTCTGGATCCAAGTAACTAAAGACAAAACAAAAAACAAAACCAGAAAATACATGAGGTTTTTTTTTTTAACATAACAAAATATAACAACATTATACAGTGACAGAATATAATTGGTGAGATGGGCTTTATTATTTTAATACTTTACCTTGAGAAATAATCTAGACTCTACCACAAGGGAGAGAAAGCATAAAGAATTCCAGGCAGCCCTCAACATATTTCCAACATAGAAAATATAATGTAGAAGACATCCAGAAGGGACAAAGGTAGGTTGATTTCCCATGGGAGAGTTCTAGAAAAGAGAGCCTCAAAGAACCACGCAAAATATTGAATAAGAGAGCTTACGTATGAGGAAACAACGGACAGAGAAGTAACCAAATAGAGGATTAAAGGGAACAGATAGGCTAGAAAAAAATTCATGGGACATTTAGTAGAGTCCCCAGTAAGGCCTTGTCTCAGTTGTGGGGAATAACTAGCCCTAATGAATCAAGTGTGGCACATTCGTCTGAAAACCTAGGAGATCTAAAAGTAGCAAACTGCAACAGCAATACTCACAAGACCATATGTTGGGAATGAACTGTACAACTTGGCAGGAAGGTTGGGTGTGGAAGGTGGGGAAATATGAGGGAAGGGGTAACAAGTTTGACAAAAAAATGTACTCACTACATATGTACTCACTACATATGTTACATATGTAACTAACGCCTCTGTACATCACCTTGACAAGACAAATAAATTAAAAAATAAAAGCAAAAACAAACAAAAAAGATGATTCCATATTATTTCAAAGCCAAACTAAAGAATATTTGTATGAATGAAAGAATGGAAGAATGAAAGAATGGAATATGAAATACTAATACGCAAATAAATGATAATGATATATGATAAATGATAATAATTATATAATAATGATAAATAATAAATGTCAAAATAATAATAAAGCTTATTATCAAGTAAAGTATTTTCAAGAATAGAACCAAGATGGACGCCAATGGTTTACCCTTAAAATCTTAGCTACTCAAGAGGCTGAGGTCTGAGGATCGTGAAAAGCCAGCCTAAGAAGGAGTGTGTTGAGACTCTTATTTCCAGCTAACCATTCATAAAGTAGGAAGTGGAGCTGTAAGTGATACAGTGTTAGCTCTGAGCACAAAAGTCAAGGGACAGCTTCCAGGCCCTGCGTTCAAGTGCTAGGAATGGCGCGCGCACACACACCCATATTTAAATGCTAAATGCATACCTACCATGTGATCCGTGATTCCCTAGGTGAGGCAAAATAACTAAATCTGAGGTTTGTTTTGTTGGACTGTTAGAGTTTTTGCAATGAATGAATAAAATTCCATTGTATATATATCTACCATATTTTCTGTATCCATTTTTTCCATTGAGGGGCATCTAGGATGAGTTCAACAAAATAAATGCCAGGAAATAGATACTCAAAAGTGGAAACAGACCAATGAGGAGAGGAATGAGGGTGAATGCAGTTATACATTTAATGCATAATCTAAATAATTTAAGAATATTTTAGAAAGGGGTAGAATTTGGAGGGATAGGGAAGAATGATAAAAGGGAGACAATGACTAATATATATTCATAAGCTAATTTGTTGAATCTAAATTCTTGTGCAAAACTAAAGATAATAAAAATTTATTTTTAAAAGAGATAAATATCCAGGGAAAAGAATTTGTTACTATGGAAAAGTGCACTTATTCATAATTCTAGATAAATATATATGTTTTAAGTAAGAAATTACCAAAATGTGATTTTAATTTATTTTATGGAACAATTCAGGAGACATGCACAGAAGTGTTACTTCCATGGGAAAAACTCAAATAATATTCTTTTATTTCCACCAAACAATATAAAGAAATAGGAAGTTCTAAAAATAAACACATTCCTTGATTCTAATCATCAAAACATGGAAACCATCCAGAGCCCATAAAAAAATAAATAGGTAAGGCATTGTGGTATATGCACAAAACAAAATGCTATTCAGTACTGTAAAGGAACCAACTGTAGTTATGCACATACAACACAATCCCCAGTTACATTAGATTCTCTGTCTACAAGTAATTTGTCCAGAGATTCAACATTTCCAGTTATTTATCTAGCTAGTAGTTATTTTTTTCTCTTCTACAAGATAGTAAACTCAGTATAAACAGAAACTTATTTTCATGGTTGGTGCTCTATCATCTAGAATATTATTTCAGAAATAACACTCAAAAGAGAATAGACATTATTTATTATTACATGAATGATTAAATTTCCATGTTGTTTATGCGAGTTGCATATTTAAAGGTGACTTATTCTATTTTAATGCTATTAGTACATTTTGTTTAACTTTCTGTCTTAATATTTCTTTGAAGTTAATTCATCCTTCAGAATAGAAACGAACACAATAAATTCTTTTTTTGTTTTGATAAATATTTTTAAATATTTTATTATCTTTAAGTAGTTGCACAAAGGAGTTGCTCTTCAACAGTTTATGAATACATTTCACCTTGATCAATATCTTCCCTTTCAACATGGTCACCTATCTCTCACAACCCCAACCTTTCCTCACTTTTCTCAATTTTGTTGGATATGTATTGAATTATTTTTTGCCAATTAACAAAGAAGTTTATGAATACAATGTATCATAAGTTCTTTTTCCTTTGCCATCAGATCACGTGACAGTATCGCAATATTCCATTCTTGAGTAATGCTATTAGTAAGATGGATATAATGAGTTCTAGAATTTCCACTTGCACCCACATGTATATATACTTCAAACTAATAGTATATATACATATATGTATATATACTTCATACTAATAGTATTCTTTGTACTAGTAGTATATATACTTCATACTACTAGTTGTTTAACATATGATATCTTGTTAAAACATACAGCTAGCTGGGCTAACAACTGTAATCCTAGCTCTTCAGGAAGCTGAGATCTGAAGATCATGGTTTGAAGCTATCTGGGGAGAAAAGTCCATGAGACTCTTATCTCCAATAAATTACTCAGAAAAACCCAGAAGTAGTGCTGTGGCTCAAGTGGTAGAGTGCTAACCTTGAGAACAATGACACTCAGGGACAGTTCCCAGGCCCTGAGTTCAAGCTCTAGGACTGGCAAAAACAAGCAAAAACAAACAACAAAAACAAAAAAACCAAATCCCAGCTATATATTTGGCATTATGTAAATACTCTGTTTCTGTTTTACAGATGAAGAAACTGAGTTTTAGTGAAAAGAATTATCTTACCAAGTTTAACAGAGATCAATGAGACCTGGGTTTTGCTAGGTAAATCGTGACAGTGCATACAGGTTTTAAGAGACAGATTAAATATGAGTTGAATATGGCTTTCTATGTTTAGAGACATTTCAAATAACTCTTCTATTCTTCTCCTTTGTCTCCTTTCTTTACATTCATTCATTCATTCCAAAATTGAAAGTATGCCCAACAAAGGCTAATAAATATTTTCTGGATTATTTTAACAGATTATTCACAGATCAACATTTTTTTCCTAAGTAGAACCAATATAGGACTATAAAGTGTGGGATGCTCTTTGTAATGATAGAACACAATGCTAAGGATGCCTTTTGATGTATTATCATCATTATCATTACTACTAATAATAACAATAAAATGTATCCTCTTTTTCAGTTATGGCTTACTGCCTGACTTTAACCATGTCAAATATGTAAATAACTACTTTAAACATCTTGTAGAGCAAGAGATAGTGGATGGCTCAGAGCTAAATATTAGCCTTGCTTTCTGCTGCAAAGTAATAAAAAGAAAAAAAAAAACACCAAAAACCCCCCACAACTTTTTATAGTTACAGGATGAATCCTTCTGTGGAAATAAGACACAAACACACACACATACACACATCTATATATGATGAGAAATATTTCCATCACATTTTTCCAGGAAAGATGGAAATATTATTCATTAAAATATGTAAGCTTAAACTATACATTTTTTCCTAAATGACATTATTATCTTGATTGAAAAGCCAGTTCTTATATAGATCCCTAAATGAAGGCATGTGTTAGGAAAAGACAAATAGAGTGAATCAGGTGCATATGCTTAAATTAAAAAAAAGCTATGTCAAAATAAATTTCCTACTGATATGGGATAATAGAAACAGGCAAGCAAAAGACAAATACCACATGGAGGCCATTTTCTCCTTCAAAGAATGATGCAGATTCAAATCTTCAGATAAAAATGTACAAGCTGCCAACTTCAAAGGAGACAAATCAAAAAATAAAAACTGACAATTGAGGATTGTACCTTGCATACATAAACACTTAGTGTGCACATGTGTGTTGATATGTCACATTCATAGCATATCTGATGTCAAAGCATATTATCTTAAAGCTGAATTAACAGATAACTGCTAAAAACTCTGAGTTTATAATGTTCTGTGTACATAAAAATATTCATGAGGTTCAAAAGAAATCCAAGCATATACAACATTTGACATTATTTACATTTAATTAGGCAAACTCAAATCCTTCAAAGTTGGTTTGTGAAATTTCTCCAAGGCCAGTTTTTTATGTAAGTATTGAATCATTAATATGCCGCTTCTTTCATAATTATAAGTCTGTCAGATTAAAAACCTGCTGCCTAAGATAGATAAAGAAATGTGCAGATATCCATAGATATAAACCCCAATTCATGCTGCTGGAGCATTTGGAAAAGTCTGCCATGAAACTCTGAATCACTCTACAGAGGCAAAATGTAGATAGCCAAAGGGAGCAGAAAAAAAAAGTTAACATCATTTGTTTTACTTTTAAAGTGAGGAGTTTGGTAGAAGAAACAAATTGTGAATTTATTTCTTTGAGTTAATATTTAGGGCTAGTATTTAGGGTTAGCATTTGAGTTAGCATTACAAAGCTGAAAACCACTTTTCTCCATGTAGCAATTCAGATGAAACCACCTATTATATCTCCCCAGAAGATAATGATGACCTAAAATATTGCCAACCAGTTTCTTCTGAGCATTATTCCAAACATGCATTGAAATGATATGAGAGAAACAACTTTTAAGTGGAATTCTAGCTGGCACCAGTAGCTCATGCCTTACATCCTAGATATTCAGGAAGCTGGGCTCTGAGGGTTGAGGTTCAAAGCCAGCCCTGGGAGGAAAGTCTGTGAGGCTCTTATCTCCAATTAACCACAGGAAGCTGGCAGTGGTGCTGTGGCTCAAAGTGGTAGAGCACTAGCCTTGTGCTGAGCAGCTCAGAGACAGCACCCAGGCCAAGAGTTCAAGGCCCACAACTGACAAAAATAAATAAGCAAATAAAATAAAAATAATAATCAAATTCCTTTAAGAGCTTAGCTATGGTGAGAAGTTCTTATAATCTTTCTTAAAACCTTCATGCTTTCTTTTTATTAGCATATGTTAATTGCTTAAGGAGGTTTTATCAGAACACTTCCATACATGTCCAGGGTACACCCTAATCATATTCATCCCCATTAACACTTTCCTTTATCCTGTCTGCCTGTCCTTAAAACAATTTAAATAGATTTCACTGTTTTATTTTCTGCATGCATATAAAGTACTTCAACCATATTCATCCCATTCACCCTCTCTATTTATGCCTCCTTCCTGCCGGTACCCACAGAATCTGTTGTACATTACTCTTACTCCTATTCCTAAGTGTATATTAACTAGACGAAGGGTTTTCTCCATGATATTTCACATGTACAAATATTATAATTGGATAAGATTAACTCTCCTTATTGCTCTCTCTCTCTCGACATTCCTCTAACCCTTTATTATTCAACAGCTCTCAGTGATTTCCTATGTCCCCTAATACACAAACACAATGTACTTCAGTATTATTCACCCTTCATCATTCTCTTGCCATCTGCCCCTTCTCCCAATATTTCTAAACATTTCAACACACACACTCACACACACACACTCACACACACACACACAGTGTCTATCAAATGTGGTTTAAGTAGCTTAACATGTAAGTTTCCTTTCATTTCTCTGAAAAAAAATGACAGGATTTCATTTTTTTCTGGTTGAATCATATTAAATTGCACATATATGTATATTACATATATGTGTATACACATATACATATCTTTATATGTATATGTACGTGTCTGTCACATTTACTGTCTACACTCATCAATTGTAGGGTGTGGAGGCTGATTTCACAGGTTGGCTATTGTGAAAAAGTGCTTCAATACACCTGACTATGCAAGTGTTTCTATCGAATCATGACTTAATATCATCTAAGTACATTCTCAATTGTGATATCATTGGATTATATGGCAGGTCTACTTTTAGTTTTTGGGAATCTTCATACTGTTGTCTATGGTAATTGTACTAATTTTTATTCCTACCAGCAGTGTATACTGTCTACTTTTTTGCAAATCTTTTGCAACATCTGTTGTTACTTGTATTCTCATGGTAGCCATAATGGGTATCATAAGCTTTCTGTAGGTTCAAGTTAGTTTTCTGTAGGTTCAAGTTATTAATTCATTGTCAGACTACTATACAGGAGCTATCCCCGCCCACCCCCTCTGTCCCATTGGAAACAATTCTATTTGACACTCCTTGTTCTTAACTTATTGAGCGACTGGAGTTTTATTCAAGAAATTGTCAGCTCTTTCCAGGGGTTTTCCCTAAGCTTTTCTCTAATAGTTCAAAGATTCTGGTTACATAATATCTGAGATACACTTTCAATTGATTAGCCCAGAGCAAAAAATTGAATCTAGATGTAGATCTTTCAGTCTTTTGCATGTGGATATATAACATTGTACTTGTACAAGTCTGGAAGGGGCAATAAAAGAAAACAAACAAATCTTGTATTTAGAAGTGCTGAAAGTGATACAGAACATAAATTTAATTCTAATGTTAGATCAGGGTTTTCTACCAGTTATATATTTCTTTAGATTTTTATAATTTCCAATAAAAATTTAGGGTAATTGATTTTATTGTCTCTCCTGATATTCTCCTTATGAAATAAAGAAATATCTATTGCTTTATTTTTACTTCATATAAGGCTATCGTCCTCATTATTTCCACATTTCTCTAATTTGTCCATCTAACAACTGAGCTTTACAGTTCCTCACTTTGCTTAATTTAACATCAATGTTCATCACATTATTATTCTACCTATTATTCTATTATTCTACTATTATTCTACCTCAAGACAATAACTTCAATTCTGAATTTCACATCTCCCATATTTATAGCAATATGGTGAGTGGCTGACCTAGTGTTTCAACTCAGAACCCAAATCTTCTTTCAGTTATTCCAGGGTGTTCTGTCCCTTCTGATTCAGCTTCACTTGAGCTACATGATCTGCTACTACTATCATCATTACTGTGATAACAATGACCAATGTTATCTCTACATACAACTTAGAAAATACCAAAATAAGAACATTTTCATTTGTTTCATCAATATGATTTTCCTATTTTAAAGAAATTTATTTGTATTACATATTTTGGTTAGGATATGTGTTACTCCAATAATTAGATAATGTACATATTTACATTATGCACTATGAAATTGGTATACTTGAAATAGCATGACCATTGAGTACAAATTTGTATAGAAGTCAATTGAGTATATTTTCATTATGTTTTTAAGAAAAAGCATAATTCTATTTGAATGTATATGTAATGCATTAGTAGCGATCTTCATGTTTATTCAGCAAAGTAGAGATATATTCATAATATTTAATAATTTGTTAATGTAAGTTATCAATTGAACACTTATATCAATATCAAAATAAAAGTGAGAAAAAGCAAGAATTTTTATTTTCCCTAAAAGCCTATCAAATGAAAGCTTTAGAATGTGACATGTTACAAATTATTTTCTTGGGCTGGGGATATGGCCTAGTGGCAAGAGTACTTGCCTCATATACATGAGGCCCTGGGTTCAATTCCCAAGCACCACATATACAGAAAAACAGCCAGAAGTGGCGCTGTGACTCAAGTGGCAGAGTGCTAGCCTTGAGCAAAAAGAAGCCAGGGACAGTCCTCAGGCCCTGAGTTCAAGCCCGAGGACTGGCCAAAAAAACAAAACAAAACAAATTATTTTCTTTACCTCACTGATACGCTGTTTTTTTTTTAATATAGTAATATAAGACTGGCCACCTTCTGATAACATGCTAATGTCTGGGTATCTTAATGTGTATAGTACATGAGTTTGTTCCAGATCTTATGAAGTTTCTTGGTTTTACTTTCATAGCCAGTGGTACATTATCAGTATTACAATGAACAGTTGTATACAACTAGGAAAAACAATCATCTGATTCCTTCATTATTTTCCAGTTAGATGATCACTGAATTCAGATATCTCTGTATTGGTTATAAATAAAAATTAATTTGTATTTTCATAGGCAATATTTAGTTTTGTCAGTTGTGGGGCGTGAACTTAGAGTTGTAAGGCTTGAACACTGGGGCATGGACACTGTCCCTGAGCCTCTTTGTGCTCAAGATTAGCACTCTACCACTTGAGTCACAGGGCCACTTCTGGTTTTTAAGTAATTAATTGGATATCAGAGTCTCATTGGGACTTTTCTTCCTACTGCAATCCTCAGCTCTCAGCCTCCTGAGTAGGCAGGATTACAGGTGTGAGCCACCAGCATTTAGCTGTAGGCAATAATTTATGTGAGACTGTTCTATCCATGTAGACTGCCTAGTCAGGATCTGAGAGGCTACTGAGATATGTAGATGAATTATTGAATTTACAAAGACTTGGGGAGTCTAAGAATGTATCTGTCTATAAATTAAAGACCCAGCCAGAAACCAGCTTCCAAGGAGAGAGTAAGCCTGATATTCACTCTTCCCAGACAAAATAGAAGCAGAAAAGAGTTTATAGACTTCAATGCCTATATATTTATGAAGTTGGTCTAATCTAGTCTTTAATTGCTAAGCTTCACTATTTTTACCTTTTTAAACAATTATCCTATAATTGGAAGCAGAACTTATATTATCTCCAAGAACAAAATGAAAGGAGCATAAAAGGGCCAGTGTGTAGTGGTTGAAGCTTACAAGAAGGAGCAAGTATAGTACATGGCTGAGCGGGAAGATGCCAGAAACCCAAGCCAGTGCTTTCTCCAGTTTCTATTTGTTCTCTTCACTAGCCAAACTCCTTTGCAGATTGTGTATATTGGTGCATATTTCATGTTACTTTATCTTCTCTTATTTCACTGTGTATAAGGGAAATAGAGTGACTAGCAGTTTCTGAAAGATAATGTTTGCTTCTTTCCCGAAATTACCTTCATTCAAAAATGCAACTCCATATATTGGTTAACTTCTTTCCTATGTTGAAGATTTGGAAGGAGTTCCTGGATATTTCACTGTTGAAGATGGTATCCAACATCAAACTTCTGATTGGGTACTACAGGCAAAAAAGGAGTGAAGAAGAAAAAGGTGCGCAGAAAAAAATAGTACTGCAGAATATCATGGGGTTTAGAGTGGAACTGTCAAGGTCAAAGAAAATGACTCTGAGGCTCCTTGTACAAATTTGGATAACTGAAAGCACAAAAATAATCTAGTTTATTCTAGGCTTTATGATGAAGGGCTATAGTATGTACTCACCGAATGACTGCTCATGAATTACAGAAACAGCTCCTTTAGATTTCAATAACAATAACCATAACAATATTAATATAACAATAACAATATTAATAGGAATCTTTTGGTAGTCAGTTACAAATTGAAGTTATATATACATCATTTTATATTTTTATCTCTAACTCAGCTACTATCCCCATTGCATAGGCAAGGAAATTTATATGTAGTTGCCAAATAATTGTAAAAGTTGATGCCAGACATCTAAACAAGTCTATGAGAATTAAAAGCAAGCATAGTTAGAATGATAGAAGATTCATGTTTTTGAGGTCAGGGGAATATCCCAAATCAAGGTAATCTTTACTTTAGTAATTAAAACTATTAGTCACTATCATAAGAAAGCAATGATTTGAGAATAAGGTAGGAACATATTGGAATCATTGTTACCATCATTCAGGAATCCAGTCAATGTTCTTTAGGAAAGCTTCTCCATCTAAGACATATGAAATATGCTAAGTTGCTGATTATTATTTATTAATAACTACCTTTATCATTATTAAATAGATGAAAATAACAATCTTGTCTTCTTTAAGGAATAATGTTAGTGACTTGACAATCATTTACATTTTTTAAGGCTGATCTGAATGGTTGAGTTGCCTCAATGAATAAAGTGTTTCCTTGACTAACTTAGATACAGTGATTGGAAAATTTGTCTTCATGTGTATCCTTACTCTGAAAGTAGGGGAGGAAGTGTTGGGTACCAAATTTTCAGGCTGCTACTTTCCTTACGGAACATATGGGCAAAGCTGAAATATATGAACATATGTATGTATGTTTGTGTATGTATATAAGCATGTATATTTGTATAAGCAACCACATTTTTATTCTCCCCCTCATCCTCCCTCCCTCTTCTACATTTGGAAGATATTTGAAATATGGAACATGTGTTTGGTGGGCAGGAAGTAAGTATTAATTTACAATCATGTGTATATACTCTCTTAACAAATCTACAAGCAATTAATCTATTTTGTAGCAAAAAAAGTATTCCATATGAATTATTCCCCATTTCTTTGTGTGCATATGTTATATATTTTTTTCATGGGAGCATAGAAAATATAAACTCGTTAACAACATTTCAGTCTAAACTTCTATATATGCATGAGTCAAGTAAGAATTTGTCAAAAATTAAAACCATACATATAGATTGTTATGATAACTGGTGCATGCATTTTAGGACATTTAATGTAAAAGTACTGATATAAAAGTAGGGTTTTGTGCATGTTTAAATTAGTGTTTGTCCATGTAGAACAGTTTGGGAGTGTATACACAAGAGCATTTGTGAGGTGAGTTGTTGTGCATTTGGGCTTTTTGCTTGGCAAACTTTGATAAAATTAAGATATTCTTAAACTTCTAGATATTTACTTATATTGATATTTTGTTATATTTGAAAGTGTACCCAAATATCAACAGATACAAGACTGTATAATTTAATTCCAATATGTGCTTTCCTCACAAAGACCTGTAGTTTTCCATAAGTTCCTTTTCCTATTTTCTTTCTCTATCGTTTGCATTTAAAATAAAAAAAAAAACAGCTCCACTATGGTTTATTTTCACAACTACAAGATGGCCTAACTCATTTAAATTCTCCATATTCCACACAAAATGGCCCAGTGCTCCCATCACCATCTCAGAAAATGCAAAGACCCAAATGATACTACACTGAAAAGAACAAAATTGTACTGTATTACTGTGTACTGAAAGCTCTTAATATCAGTTGTTCATTTAAACATCCTATAGCATTCTGGGTAGCTCTTATAACAATTACTCTTTGGGTGATGATCCTTATGTTAGAAAGTACAAAATGATTTTTTGAAAGCATCCTTTCTGGCTTGATAGTCACAGCGCCTCACTTTTCATCCAGAATATAGCCATTTTCTAAATATTAAGGATGTCATACAATGCAGTAAGTATAATACATATCCACCAAAGGAAAGTCTTGTGTTTCTTGTGACTCTTGGAAATCCAAACTGAAAAAGAGGTCATAATAAGCATGCAAGGTAGATTTTCATTCCGTTCCTCTCTGCATGCTGGGTGTTAAACAAAGCCAGTCCACTCAACTATACTTCTCTCTTTCAGTGAATCAGTACATTTTAGATATGGATTTACTCAGTTTCAATTATTATTTCTTTACTCTGAAAACCCCACCTTTGCATTTCAAAACAGCAATCCCCACAAGATTAGAATGTTTTAACACAGAAATAGCATCCATGTCAGCCTGCTGCCCAGTTCCCCATCTTTTCCTGTTACAGTTGTCTTATTACTAACTTACCAGAGCGATTTCCTACAACCACCTTTCAAGTACCCTGCCTTCCATTGAAATGTGGCTGCTACTGTGTACTTATTTTAAAAATGGCTTGACAGAATTGCTAATGTTCTCATTCCTTCAGGATATTTCCTAATACTTGTAGCCTTTTCATGTTTCTAATTAGGCCAGTAATGGTCCCTGAAGTTAAACCAATTAAAATTATTTACTGTGACACGCAGTGTGGAGATAATTATCTGATATCTGAATCCAACTTCTGCTTACTTCGCAACATTACTTAATAGAAAACAGAGAAACTGATGCCTGGGCTTTCATTTTACTTGTCTACCAAATGTGTTTGCCCTATAGCAAACTGTTTAAATAAAGCATTAAAATCTTTGTGGTGCTAATCAAAATGTTTAAAATCCACTCACACTCCCTTTATAGTTCTGAAAAGCATATAAAAACTCTTACGCATTACCTTTTACATTATAGTTGCTGACCAATGTAGGATTATAGCCACATTACAAACAGATAATGCAAGCTTCTGCAGTTTCTAGTGCCCTCACTTGCCTCTATTTCTCCTCTCTTTTTCTCTAATTATTGTTTTTCGTCTTAACACTTCTCTACTTTCTGTTTTCTCTGTCATTTCATGCTTTGTTTCAGGACTGCATTCTTCAATGTGAGGCACTCAAATCTAGATGACTTTGAAACACAAGTTTCAGACAAACAGAAGGCAATTTTGTAGGCCCTAAACAGTATTGTAGCATTGTACAAAACAAATTATATTTATTATCATTTTCTCTTTTGCATAAAGTTTTGTACTTTCAGATATTGGGAGTTTATGAAAAGGACTTTGACTAACAGCAGAAGTCTTAGCAAGAGCTCAATTGATATTGAATATAAAGCAAAATCCCTCAAGAAAAAAATGCACAGAGCAAGTAAATCATGTCATGAAGCAATGCTTTTCATTAAAAGTTGGCTGCCATCAGAGAATTTGGATAAATGCAAAGACAGAGCCTGTAAGTTAGGCTTGCATATGCTGTAGTTAAATGCCAAAGTGCAGTCTCATAAAGAATTATAGCTTAGACACTTTGAGAACATTTAGCCCATAATCCCAATGCAAATTATTCTAAGAGAAAATTGAGTTTCATGCCAAAATGCCACCTTGAGACTGGCAATGTACAGTTGGCCATTTAGCCTGATCTGAGAATGGATCCTTTCCTATTTCCTGCTTTTTGTTCAAATATTCATGAAAGCTGGTACAGACACAGTACAGACAGATACATTTTCCAAGTTACCATGTGCTGAACTGGAGGCCGCTGGCAGTTTGTAATAACTTTAATTTCGGGAAACCAATTGCAACAGGGAGAAGTTAGGCATGCCAATCAATTCAGAACCATGCTTGGTTTCTGGGAATTTCCAGTCAGGCCCTGTTTGGGGAATGCTAATTGATCAGATGTAGGAATTCTGCCTTGAGATGATCTGAGCTGCTCAGTTTCTTTCCTGTGAAGGGGGTAGGGAATGTTTTCTGTGAAACCCACATAATTGACAAGTTTTAAGTCAGATGAGTGCCAGAGAGAGCACTAGATACTTTTCCTAAAGACCTTGAGACCACTCAAGTGTGTGTTGTAATCTTCTGCACAAGCTCAGTTGCCTTTATGTAGCCCTTGATTTAAGCTTGACAGAACTAACATATCTCTGGGATTCAAGAATCCTACTCTCTGCTGGGGATATGGCCTAGTGGCAAGAGTGCTTATCTCATATACATGAAACCCTGGGTTCAATTCCCTAGCACCACATATACAGAAAATGGCCAGAAGTGGCCCTGTGGCTCAAGTGGCAGAGTGCTAGCCTTGAGCAAAAAGAAGCCAGGGACAGTGCTCAAGCCCTGAGTCCAAGCCCCAGGACTGGCCAAAAAAAAAAAAGAAAAAAAAAGAATCCTACTCTCCTTTTATATCACATGATTTGTACATTATAATAATTTGTGCATGCGTTATAAATTAAAATTAGGTTTCAATGCAGTCAAAAACATTTCATCAATGTTACAGAGTCTTTTACCCTTCAGTAATATTAAGGAGTACATTATAATTGCAAAAAATATTAGAAGATCAGCAAATATTTTCCAAGTTCTTTTACACACTTAAGTTGTGTGTGTGTGTGTGTCTGTTTGTGCATGCATGCACACCAGGCCTGAGGCTCGAACTCAGGACCTGAGCACTAGCCTGTGCTAGTACTCTACCATTTGAACCACAGCTTGATTTCCAACTTTTTCTGGGAGGGGAGGG
The DNA here is from genome assembly GCF_023159225.1 of Perognathus longimembris pacificus. Classification (NCBI taxonomy): domain Eukaryota; kingdom Metazoa; phylum Chordata; class Mammalia; order Rodentia; family Heteromyidae; genus Perognathus; species Perognathus longimembris. The sequence continues at coordinate 22,604,469 of NC_063182.1, read as the reverse complement.
ATTAATTGCAGGTAAAAAATTTATAGATTTTCCTGCTCAGGCTGGCTTTGAATCATATTCCTCACATTTCAGCCACTAGAATAGTTAGAATTACAGATGCAAGCCACCAGCACCTGGCTGTATTCTTTTTTCATTATTTAGTTTTATTCACAAACAAGCTGGAACACCTTTTAATCCCAGAAATTGAGAGGCAGAGGCAGAAGGAACATAATTTTGAGGGTACCCTAGGCCAAGTCTCCAAGAAAATATATTAATGTACATTTTCCATTAATTTATGTTATTTTAAGTATTTTGCTAATATTACCTTTGTATTCTGAGATATATCAAAATCTTTGTCTAAAATACTTTTAAGGCATTTTACAAGCAAACTAATTAACATCAGTTCTGAAATTTGACATGCAATTAAACTGTGATTTTTTTGTACACTGGGTGCTCAGGAATGAATGGGGTTCAGGGAAAATTGAAAACAGCAGAATCAGTCTCCTCAAGATTAAATCCTAAATGTTGAAGGGTTGATACACATGAAGATGCATTGTATGCATGAACTGCTTTGTTAAATGGCAAAAAATTCAATATATAACCTAAAAATGAAGAGAAGTGAGGGAAGGGATGGGGTAAGAATGTTGAAAAGGGTGACATTGATCACGAGTCACCATATTCATAAACTGCTCTGTTGAATGGCAATTCCTTGGTGTAACTACTAAATGATAATAAAATATTCACAAACTAAGATTGAATCTTTGGAAAAAAGACAAGCAAATCTGTATTAGGTACAAGTAAATCAAAAGTACATATATACACACACATATATGGGTAATGAGTAAAGTTCCAAATTGTAGAAGATAAGATTTCATTTACTATGATAATACCAAAAAGCAAGAGAGAGAAAGTTAGGCACCAATGTCTGGATAACATATTGAACTTGGATCTTTGGTGGCTAAAGAAGGTAAAAATGTGACAGTCTGAGTTTAGATATTTAGATCAGAGCGGGGTTGAGTATTATGCTAATGATAATATTTGGGGAATAATCCTGTTTCAAATATGGCATACATTATGACCTTTGTTTTGGACCTTCATAGTCTCACTTGAAGTTGAGATTTTTTAAATTATATTTTGCCATTTACTTCAATTAGTATGAGCAAAATTCAGGCTACAGGTCTTATGGAGTCTGCTAAACTCATATACTATTGGTCTACTTAGACTCTTCTTTCTGCATGTGCATATGCCAATAGTAAGATGCGTTTGGATGCAGAACTCTATAATTAACAGAAACTTTGTGTGGATTTCCTGAAAAGGCCATTTTCCTCAATTATCTTGGTAATACTCTGAAAATTAAAGAGTTGGGTGTTGTTTTGTTTTATTTTGTTTTCCTTTGGTTCACAGGTGAAATTTTGCTCTGCTTTTTATTTATTGGCTATGGGACAGCTACTAGTGACACAAGCACTTCTGTTAGTATAATTCTGGAGTTCTCACATTTTCCCTTCTGGCTGGCTCACAACCTGCTGTTGGATTAATAAGCTAAAATACTTTTAAATACAGGCAACATCCTTTGACTGACTATGGGCAGCTGATTTGGAAATGGTTAGCAAAGTAGAATCTATCCCCATGTATAGCTGATAAAAAATGCAGAACCAAAGCACTGCCTATTATTACATTTCTGACCTACCCTTGTGGTTGAAATCAAGCTTAGATTTTCCCTGAGATCACAACTTGTTTTATATCCTCTGTTTCTTCGATCTTTGTTTCCTGCTCTTCATAAGATATTTCTCTTGAACGCACATTTCTCCTGAAATGGGATTTTTTTTTTCAGCATGATTTTTCTGTTACCACTCAAATTTTCTGGTTTCCTTTCGAGTCTGACCCAGCAATTCTTCCTTCTAAGTCCCTTAGGTGCTTTAGAATTGTGATAAATATAACCCTACTTTGAGTAGGCTGTGGGTTTCAGAGGTTTCAGTCCATAGTTCTTGGCTTGTTGCCCCTGGGCCCAAGCTGAGGCAGAATATTATGGCAATGGGTATGTGTGACAGAGGCTACTCACCTCAGTGACAGAAGGCAGAGAATGATTGCTTGCTCATCCATACTTCTTCATTAAAGGTAAAGAAACCTTTCATTTATTTTCATATTTATTTAAATTGTTATAAGTATTTAAGCAAATATCCTTTCCCATTCTCCACAGTTCTTTGCTTCTCAGGAGTGTTTGTATATTTTCAACATTTTCACTTCAAAAATGTTTTCTAACTTTCATTATAATTTCTTCTTTGATGCATGAAATATTTTAACAATTTAATTGCTAATGCATTTTAATACTTTTTTGTTATGAATTTCTTTCTTCTTCTCTTTCTTCCCCCTTCCCTCCCCACCCACTCTACTTTTCTGTCTTTCTTGCTCTGCCAGCCTAGGGGCTTTTTTTTTTTTCCCAGTCCTGGGCCTTGGACTCAGGGCCTGAGCACTGTCCCTGACTTCAATCTGCCCCTTGAGCCACAGTGCCATTTCTGGCTGTTTTCTATATATGTGGTACTGGGGAATCGAACCCAAGGCTTCATGTACAGGAGGCAAGCACTCTTGTCACTAGGTCATATTCCCAGCCCCAGTCTAGGGGCTTAAACTCAGGACCAAGGTGCTGTTGAAGAAGAGTTTTTGGTTTGTTTGACTTTTTTTCCACTCAGTATATTATCTGGATTTTTAATTTTAATTAGCTAATTAATTGTCAAAGTGATATGCAGAGGGCTTCCTAACACTTGAGCCACAGTTCCACTTTTGATTTTCTGTTGGTTAGAGACAAAGAAACCTCACAATCTTTTCTGCCCAAGATGGTTTAGAAACATGATCTTCAGATTTTAGCCTCCTAGATAGTTAATATTATAGGCTGGAGGTGCAACCAGTGCCGTGTGTGTGTGTGTGTGTGTGTGTGTGTGTGTGTGTGTGTGTGTGTGTGAAAGTTTCTTACTATGTAGCCCAAGCTTACTTCTAACTTACAATTTTACAATTTCTGGAGTAGCTGGATTATAAACATGTGCCACTGTGTCTAGCCACATGATAATTACGTTCCAGTGTAACTTTGAAGTACATTGAGAATATAATTTGTTTGATATCAATTAGTTTAAATTTCCTTCAAGGTACTGCATCATGTGTAGCCAATGTTTTAAAATCTTTCTAATATTTTTGGAGGGATATTTTATTCCTCATTAGTTGTTCTTGCAAGAAGTGTTACATTTAGCTACTGTTTCTGTTACTTCTGTTTGATATTTTGCCTATTTTACCTAAGCATCAATGAGACATATGGAAGATTGGGTCCTTCTTCCATGTTGGATTTAACAATTTTCCAATCAGATTGATTTTTTTTTATCAATTTGAAACATGGAAGTGTCACAGTAATTTAAGAATTACTGTGATATCCTGGTTAATTGAAAATTTTAACTATGAAATAACATATTCATATCCCTAACAATACTTTCTGTCTAGGCTACTGTGGCCTATGAGTGACAGAACTATTTGTTTTCTTAAGGTAGTATTTTCATGGTGTATATTTTTATGTTCATTTTGCCTCCTGTCTTCTAAATCCTCTATGTTCTAGATTTGTCTATTTCAGTTAATGCTTTTATTTTAGCCATTTTGGCACACAATTCTTCATCTTTTAAAAAAAAAAATTCTCCTTGATAGCAGAATATTCAAATTAAGTAGAGATTTTCCAAGAAGACAGAATGATTCCCAGTCTTGTAACACTTGGCTGTGGACTAGTTGACCTGATTAACACACATACAATGTCCTCCACTCTTGTTTTCTCTCTATTCTTTATACTTGTGACTCACTCTTGCGAGAAAAGCTTTCCCTCTATCTCCATGAGAGTTTTGCTTCTTTCCACAGTAGAGGCTTAATTTTCATTTCTTAGAACTCTTTTTTGACTAACTTACAAAAATTAATTTTTTTACCCTATATTTTCTAATTTTGTGTCTGGCTTTCCTTTCACTGACCACTTTGCTTCTTCTTATGTCATCTTTTCATTTGTTTATTGTTTTTAGCTAACTTACTCTAAGTTCCAAGAATGCAGGTGTTTTTATCTTCTCCTTAGCCTCTGTTGTCACAATACTTAGTTGAAATCCTGGAACACATTAAGTACTCAATAAAAATCAGTTGAAGAGAATAAGCACATTTAAGGAAATGTCATTTCTAGGTAAGACTACCTTTGATAAAAGAATGAAATGGAAAATCAAGGGCTGCGATTAGTCATCACTCCCCTCAAGCCTGCCCATGACTCTCTATCAGGGATTATTCACTTATGCTCACCATGAGATATTGAGAACTCAGGTCAATACATGAATTTACTTTTTCTCTGTGACTTCTTTACTTGGTGGTCACAAACAAGTCAATTAATCTTGATGTGCTAGTTTCTTTCTTATAAAATGAAGGTAATAGAAATCAATTTTTAAGAATAGTGAGTTAACTTACACAAAATATTTAAAACAGTGCTTCGTAAACAAGAAGGGTTCCAGAAATATCAGATACTAATTTTACTAAAATTACCTTTATAGAGAGATGAATATATTACCATACTCTCTTAGAATATTGTTAAAACATTCCCTCAAAGTAATCTCCCTTCACTATAATTCTAATTCACAAAGTAATTTCCCAGTGAATAGTTTTCTTCCCTTTTTATCTATAGAAAAGAGAATAGTCTGGTAGTTCTTTGAAATCTATGAGTTCAATTTTAGTTATAAATATTCTTTTAATGAATTGACTCATTTATCTGTCCAAAGGGGAAATTGCCTAGGCAGGCTACTTAAATGTAGAACATTCAGATTTCCCTTTCAGTTATGTTTTTTGCTAATTAATTGACATGGAGTTTTATCCAAAGCCTCACAAACATGATTAATATCTTACAATATTAATCTACTTTGGAAGTGTTAGGAAAAGCAGATTGTATAAAGATTGTTGACTTTCTGGACTATGAAAGTCACTGTCTTAGGAGAAAATGTCAATCTTAGATTGACAATATATAATCTCTTTACAAATCACATAGAGTGTTTATAGTTACTTTAGTTTTTAGACTAATACTATTATCTTCAGGGGAAACATGTTGATCAGGGAAGTGCTTGTCTTTGCTGAATCTCATGAGCATAAGACGCAGGAGTTCCATTAGGTTTGCAATTTGAATATCAGTAAAGCATTTTCCCATTATTTATATTAATGGGTTCCAATAATAGTAAAGAGAAGACTGACCAGAAAATTCTCCCTGAGGAACTGTCATTGGAAGTATTTTTATAGAGTAGAAAAATCTGAAGAGACTTTTTAAAGTCAAAATAACATTAAATCGGTTACATAATTATGCTTAATATCACTCTCTGTATCTTACTCAGCTACATACATCTTCATTCTTTATGCAAATTTGTTAGGAAATTATTGGTAGTTCTTCATATTGTTATGTTAAACTCAACAAACTGTGAGGTGATGGGCAATTGGTGTGAAAGGAGAGCATGGTTTGGGTACATTCAAGAAAAGGTATTTCAGAAAATTATCACTTATTTAATGTGGTATGACAGTTAAGTATTAATTAATTGAGTAATTTGGCTATTCAGTTTTTATTTCATAATAACACCATGTGAAAATTTTTCATACTAACTGCAGATTACAAGTACAGATTACCATATATATAAATAATGTAGTTTAAAAGTCTTTGAAAACGTCTGGTACCTGAAGTAATACAATCAATTTCCCTTTGACTCTTTTCTTTAAATATCTCAGTTTCAAGTGGTCCTGAATAACATTTAATCATCTCAAAGGAAGTCATTTTTCCTTTGGCTGCTACCTACCTACATTGCCCAGCTTTGGTATTCTGGTCTCATAATAGGCTTAATTTCTGTAGTACCTTTGTAAAAGCTCTGGAAACAAAATCAAATAATAAAACAATCCAACATAAAAAGACAAGAAAAAATAAAAGTAAATTGAAAGGAAAGGTCAAGTTTTTAAAAAGCAATGCATGTTAATATTTATAAGAGGAAAGAACCAAGAACCAACAGATTTAACATATTAGAGGATTATGGGAAATAGCAAAAAAAAGTCCATGCAATGAATATATATATATATGTATGTGTGTGTGTGTTTATATACACATATACATGCATATATAGAGTCACTCTAATTTGATTTGGAATATTATATAAGTTATATTCACTAGAATCTAATTTGAAAAGAAAGTAAAGCCAACATTGACTCTTTGAAGGAATCTGAAGGAAAGTAAATAAATATTCAATAGAGATACATGCATACCCATGTTTATTGTTGCTTTATTCACAACAATCATAATATCAGGCAAAGTGCCCAACAACTAAACAATTGACAAAGAAAATTGCTTGTGTATGTGTGTGTGTGCGGGCACACACGTGTGTGTGAGTGATGGAATTTAATTCAAACAAAAGAGAAAAATGAAATTATGTCATTTGCAAACATATAAATGGAACTAGAGATCATGTTGAGCAAGAAAATTCAAGTACAGCTGGACTGGTGGCTTGTGCCTATAATATTAATTACACGGGAGAATGAGCTCTGAGGATTGCAGTTCAGAGCCTGCTTGAGTAGAAAAGGCTATGAGACTGTTATCTCCAATTAATCAGACACACACACACACACACACACACACACACACACACACACACACACACACACACACCAGGAAAATAAAGCTATAGCTAAAGCCTTGAGAGAAAAAGCTAAGGGACAGTGACAAGCTCTAAGTTTAAGACCCACTATTGCCTCTGTCTGATAGTAAGGTAAACTAAACTAAAAAATATTAAAAACAAAACAAAACACAAACATGTAAGGGTCATGTAGGAGATGTGATAAGTGATCAAGATAATAACTAAGTAATAATAGGATATAAATGTAAAACAACAGTAATACTATGATATAAAAATAAAAACTACTGGAGGAGAAGAGACAGAGGGAGAAAGTGAGGAAAGAAATTCATACTGATGATGATGAATATTAAAGTACATTATACATGTTTATAGGCAGACAGCGTAATAAAACCTACCAAGCACTCACAAAGACATGATAAGGGAAAAGGCTAAGTATATAAAGGAAGAGATAAATACTGTGTACATCTAGTTGTCACCATGAACTCCTCTTATATTATTAGTACATATTAATTCAATACTTAAATTTAAATAGACGATACAATGTTAAAATTAAATATGAGAACAACCGTATGTCATCCTTAAGACCCATTTTATTCACACACTATTTTCCTGCTTCACTATTCCTTCCATAGCTTCATATTTGGTTTTTCCCTTTCAGTTCCTGTCATGAATCTTTCTGTACATGCTACACTAGAAATCAGAGGAGCCTCCTATAAGCATCCCTCTCATTAGATAATCATTTCATCACTTCTCCCTCCTCACAATCTGTGACCTTAGCTTTCACTATGCATTTTCCAATATTAAGATATTTCTCAAAAATATTTACTTCTGTTTATTGCCCTTCGTTTCTACACTATATAATCTTGTGAGCATGGCTTGTTTTCTATTCCCTTTCCTTTTTAGATTTTAATGCTTAAGTACTCCAGCAATATTTTCCATAACTACTACTACAATCCACATCATTTTCAATTTCTACAAGGACAGATTCTTGTACAGAATAAAGGTAAGGAAGCTGAGTTAGATATCAGTGTTAATTTGAAACCAACTACCCACTTGTTACTAAGTAATCATGAAGGAAGGCTAAGTAAAGTTTCTAGCAACAAAGTGTTTTCCAACACTATAGGTGTTTTCCAAGACTATAGGAATGTTCCTTACCTTTCTGTACCTGAGAAGTAAAATCAAACAAATAATGCTGAATTCTTCTTTCTGGTCACCTAGACAAGTGGACATTTTTGCTTTAAAACAAACTTTGACCTCGGCAAAAATTTGCTATATGTTTAATTTCCATTATCTTGTTCCAGTTGTATTTTCCATAAAGAAATATTTTCCCATAATAATTTTTCTCTTTTACAAAGATTTTAGCAAATATTCTTTAAAGACCATTTTACTTTACAGAGTCACAATAGGAAAATATGAAATAGGTGAAATAGGTGGCACATATATAGGAGTAATAAATATAGTCCCTTAAGATGCAACCTAAGAAGCAAAAAGCTCTATTTTCAACCATTATACCTATTAAATGAAGGAAGACAATCTCTGGAATATAGTCAAGTAATTTTAGATCTTATTTCCAAAGTTATTTACATAATATTAAACCTATTCATACTGGGTAAAAATTTAAAATATAGGTTTTCCATAATAATCCTAATGGGAATGTGTTTCTCTGATAAAAGTTAGAAATTTCTTTTATGTAGCCTGTTAATGTTAGCAAGTGACAAGTGATTCTAGTCCTCATGTCAGCTTTCTAATCACCACAGCTAATCAGTCCTGTATTCTCATGGTTCAGTGGCCAGCAATGGAGTGAATGGCCAGTCCTTGGCATTAAGGAGTTAAATACTCCTTAGTCCCTACTCTGAAAAAGTTTTGCACCATGCCCTTTTAGACAATGACTAGCTGTTAAGCTCAAAACTAATTAACATTTCAAAAACTAGCGTTAATCAGTATTAGGAAGGCTCTAGGGAGACACTTCCCCCCACAGAGACCCTTTCCTTCCTTTGCTTTAAAGCAATAACTTCTAAATTATTACTTTAATTTTAAGTTGTGTTTGGCTCATACTAAACAAACTGGAAAATCAGTATGCTAAAGGAAACAGAATCTAAATTGGTGTCTTATTTCTTACTCTTTCTAATAGAAACAACCTCTATCTGCCTGGTTCTACTTTTTTCTACAAACCATCTCTAGTCTGTGCAATGATCTTGTTCTTTGATCCATAAGCTCATATCCTTATAAGGTATGAGTGAATAAACCACTATTCTATGATTCTATTGCTATTGCTGCCTAAAAATATAATACCTATGTGAGGATTAAACTAATTTGATTTAAAATCTGATTACATTTAGGTTTAAGAAAGATCTTTACAATCAAAATTTCTTCTAACTGTTTTATTTTATATATGAGGGCTCTAAGGCTCAAGACTATTGAAATAGCTAGCGGTGGACTTGAGTTTAGAATGTCCAAGTGAATTCCAATCATCCTTGATGAATATTTGACTAAGTGATAGAAGTTTCCTTTTTTTTTTTTAAATTCCAGTCTCATTGAGTTGAGGACATGTCAATATCTACTTCACTGTGTTCCTAAGAACATACATAATAATATGTATTTAATAATAAATACATAATAGTATGTATTTCCTGTGTTCTCTGGGTGGAAAAGGAGAAAGTGGACAGTTTCTACTGGCACACTATAAGAGTTTGATACAGAACTACAATAACATGGATTTAGATGGCAATATAAAGACCCAGAAGAAGAATCAGCTCACCTTCTTGAACAATGATGCCTGTGACACCATGGGTATGTTTGTAAATACTTTCTCTTTTTTCTAGTAGTTTTATGAAAGAAGCTGCATGTGACAATATAGGTATCGAGTGATGCATTTCTTGGTACCCTGCCTCTACAAAGAAAATAAGTGGTTCCAGAGAGTTCATGAGAAAAAAAATTAAGAAAAGACCTCCTACCTATGTAGGATTTGAAATCTAGGTAGATTTCAAATAGTCAGTGAGAGTGATGGAAGTAATCATTGACACTTTTATAGCCTTCATACTGCATCTCACAAGCTGAGTGACAAATAAAATCTTGAAGTCCGTAATGATTTGAGATTGTAGAGAAAATGATATGAAGACATTGGCTTTGGTTGGCCCATTGTGCTATCTAAAACCCTTCTGTGAATTGTCTTTCTTCCTGGTAGCCTGAGGCTCTGGATTGCCTTCAGGTAAACTTGAGACTTTGCAGTCATTTTTTTTCACTTGCTTTTCTTCAGTCCAACTAGTTTCCAAGACTATTGGGCACAACACTGTCTCCTCTAAATTGAACTTGTTACTACATGGGGAATTCTCTTTGGATTTAAAGGTTGCTAAGAAATTAAGTATATTTTTTCCAGTAGTTTTATGCCACCATGAAACAAAAGTGAGGAGAAGAGTAATTACAATGTCCTTTCTGTCTTTTTTCTTAATTCTACTACTTACAAATGGAAAAACAAAAACAAACAAACAAACAACAAAAAAAGGTAGCACGCCTTTCTGTTTCTACAGTTCTCAGAAATATCACTGACCTTACTCCCCAGTCTGTCTCCAAAGAGAAGGATGCCTGTGGACATGTGTGTCACACAAGAAGAACTCATAAAATATTTACACTATTACTCTCCTCATTCAGACTACCTGACAATTTAGGAAGGAAATCTGTTACCTGTGAGTATAGCAACTGGAAAATCAGAAACGACAGAATAAAAGACGTGCATAATCTCTCTGGCTATAATGCTTCATTTAATCTCAAGTGTAGTTGCTATTAGGGATACTTATTTCTAAATGTTTAGGTGTTAGGCAAGAGCTGGCCAAGAAAAGATTACTTATGCTATAGATTGATCTATAGAATGATTCGAAGTGCAAAGGAATTCATGCACAGTGCAAAGAAAAGATAATCATTGTTATTTTTGCATAGTTACTATGAGTTATTGAAGTTAAACTCTATTTTTAACTTATTTATATGTATATACATACATACATACATACATACATGTATGCATGCTTATATATAAATACACACAGGTTTTTATTGTGAAGCTCAGGTTTGTCTGGAATGGGTAATAATTTTCTCTCAGACTCTGCAGAGCCAGGATTACATGTGTGTACACCTACGTCCATCTAAAATTTATTATTTGGAGCCATCATTGTATGTCAAGTACATCATTTGAGAGAAAGCAAATCACAGGAAGGCTTATTTTAGGAAATATATGGTATATATCATGTGATGATCCTTGTTAACTAATATTTGATTTTGTATGCAGCATCTTTTTTTAAAGTTTTTTTATTGTCAAAGTGATATACAGAGAGGTTACACTTTCCTACATTAGGCCTTGGGTACATGACTTGTACTGTTTGTTACCTCCTCCCTCACATCCCCCCTCCCCCTTTCACTCTCCACCCATACGTTGTTCAGTTACACCAAATGATTTTGCAAGTATTGCTTTTGAAGTCGTTTGTCTTTTTATCCTTTGTCTCTCAATTTTGATATTCCCTTTCCCTTCCCTAGTTTTAATGCAAATATATACAGTATCCAGTGCATTCAGATGAGATACAGTGATAGTGCAGATACAACCACAGGAAGGGGATACAAGAGGATCATCGAAGTGAGCCAGACCCAAAGAAACATGGACTCTACAGTCTACCTCCTAGGGAATAATTAGTACAGACTTAGGCTAGTCACAGCAGAGGATCACAAGAGCCTAATAACTATGCCCTTATGAATTCATAAGATGATGCTAAGTGAAATGAACTCCATGTTATGGAAACGACTGTTATATCACTGTTGTAATTACTTTCAACATGCCATGTAAACTGTATGCAGCATCTTTTAGATGGAAAACTTGAGGAGTTCTAGTAAAAGCTTTTTTTGGTCATTTATTCATCCCCCTTCACCCTCTTTATTTTGTCCTTGAACTCTTGGCTTCAAATATCACGTGGCATTTTTCCTATGGCTAGAGCTCTAATATAAGAGCCATGCCTCCAGTCTGGCATTTTGCTGAAGTAACTGGAAATAAACTTTTCTGAATTTCTCTGCCCTGTTGGCACCCAGGGATGACCCTTAGTTAGATCTCAGTCTTCTAACTAACTAGGATTTTAAGTATGAGCCAGTGGTCCTGTGCTGCATATTCCTTGTTTATGTTTGCTTTCTTCTAAGCATATTTATATAAAAGAAGGGTCAGTTGTGTAGTTAATGGTGTAGGTAAAGTAGGATTTCCTATGATCTAGACTCAGGGGCTTCCCAGTGTCCATACACTGACCCTCTTTGCTTTTACAGTTTCTGACCTTTTGAGTTACTTGTATTGTAGAAGACCACACTGCTCACCCTACCATGGCCCTACCCTTTGCTACATGACTTTTAAAGGGAAGCAGAAATCTTGGCAATGGTGCACCATGGATCAATCCTTGAATAATCCATGAACAATCCTTGAGGTGTATGCAGACTAACACCCCATGAACCAAAAGGGAGCCATCTTGTTGCCAAATGAAAACAAGGTGGGGAAGAATCAATAAAGTAAATAAACTTAAAGATATAAGTTAACTATTTTGTTTCATTAAAGTATAGATTTTTGTAAACTTTGCTTTTTTGTTTTCTCCTCTGCCTTGGAGAAAATGTGTGGCACATGCTGAGTTTAAAATCATACTACTGTAGCCTCAGCCTTCTGAGTGTAGGGGTTAGAAGTTTGAGCTGTCATGCCCTTCTTCCAGTCTTCGTTTCTTTCTGTTATTTGTTGTCCTATTTGAAAGAAACTGTTCTTTAGATTCCACCAACTTCACAGTGGAATCCTGATATTAAATACATTTTTTTTCCTGATAGTCTTTCTTAAGTGTTCCCATGAACATTTTCTTCTTCTCCAGAATTTGAAAATAGTCATAGGCCAAAGTTAGAGGCAGTATGAATGAATTTGAGGGTTATCTCCTAGAGAGGTCTGCTAGATAATCTGTTCCAGCAAGAACTTGTGAATCATGAGTGCCTTCTTTGTGGTTCCTATCACATAGCCTTTCAAAATGATATAAAAACAATCACTGGTCACTTTCACTGTAATGTTCAGTGTAGTGAGGGGTTGATGTTCTTGTAAGACATGCTCTGAGTAATGGTGCTATCCTTGATCAGTTTGCCATCCTTGGTGTGGTAGCATTGATTACTCCTAGAGATCACAGGGTGGTGATGGTAACTTTCTACCTTCTCCAGGCAACAAAGAGATCCACATGGGCAGAGAATCATGCCCCAGTACAGGCCAACCTCACAGCCCTCTGTGAGTATTGAGGGCAGCTTCTTGATCTATGACTGACTGGTGACTTCTTTGTACCCTTTTCCCTAAGTTACCCCAATGGCATAAAAGACCTCATTCTCCCCAAACAGTGACCATCATTCTCTCCGAGATCTGCTATTGTGGTGTTTCTCCATCACAGTCCAGTTTTCTTACTACAATGCCTCCACTTACCTGGGGCTTCATTAGATGGGCCTTCTTCTGGAAGATAGGAAGTAGGTACAGCTGATGGTGGGTGAAGATGCAGATGGCCTGGGAATACTTCTTCAGCTGGCTTCTTGTCCATGACATCCTGCCATTCTTGAAGGATGTTCTGAAGACTTTCATCTAAAATTTGCACCAGTTCTTAAGGATTGTTTGTTGAACTCATTGTTGATACACTTGGCAAGAAGCCTAGAAGATGTAGACATCTGAAGGGTTTTCCACATAAGCTAAAATGTCTACATCCCTCAGGTGGTATTTTTGCAACAGTTTGAGGTGTGAGTTTCACTCACATTTGTCTTGAATCCTAAGTTATCCCTGTCCCGCACTATGTGAGTTCTGACAGTTGTGTAGACCAGAAAGGTTGTGAGGTGGATAGGCTTGGAAACATCATCCTTTGGAAAGCTCTTCACTATCTGCCAGCTGCTGAGCTTCCAAAGTAAACAAAGCAAAGGACCCATGTCTAGCTGGGGAGAACTTCCTGTGAGAGTTCGTGCTGTACAATCCCACCAATCAATTTTTATCTTGCTATCTATGCAGGGCACTTTCATATACTAAAGCAAAAGGTTTGGCCAAAAAGGCAGAGCATATTTTAAATCATTGATATTAATAGCTGGTTCCTCCACTCTGATGGGAGGGTGGTTGTTGGAGATAAAACTGCTAAGAAATGGGGCAGCTGGAATACTCTCAATGGATGGCTGACTGTATCCAACGTGGAATCTATACCATGGAAGTAAGGAAGAAGTAAACACGAAAACTCATTATTCAGTAGCAATTTCCAGAGAAAAGGTGTCAAAGTAAACCAAGTCAATTATTCATTTGGACTGGTGTTGGTGGCTCACACTTTGATCCTAAGTACTCAGGAGGCCGAGATCTGAGAATCAATATTAGAAGCCAAGTAGGCAGACAAAGCCATGAGAGTCTTATCTCAAATTAACCAGAAAAATTCCAAAACAAGAGTTGTTGCTCAAGTGGTAGCATATCAGCAGTGAATGAAAAAGCTGAAAGCAAGAGGTCCAGCAAGCGGTGCTCCAATACTGACACACACACACACACACACACACACACACACACACACAGAGCAGGTGAGTAAAGTGTCACATACCTGTAATTGTACATTTGAGAGGCTGAGAGAAGGTGATATATTAGTTATTTCAGGCCAGTGTTGTCTATGTACTGAGTTTGAAGCCAAGCTGGGCTTTAAGATCTTAATCAAACAAAAACAGTTTAAAAAAACTCTCAGCATTCAATAACAAGAAAATTTGTATTCCTATTAGATTACGTATTTGCTGAGAAAGGCAACATTATATATTTTTTTCTGAGTAATATAGTGTTGAGTTATGTTTTTTAGAAAGTGGTGTTATATGGGGCATATTATTCTTTTCCTTATTTTTCAATCTATTTGCTACTTCACCTTCTATAGATATTTAATTGATTAACTGACATAGCAAGCCTGAGGAATCATTAAAATTGACCTTTTGACTTAAAAAAAGTTTAAAACAAATTCTATAACTTGGAGTTCATTTCACTTAGCATCATCATATGTGTTCATATGTGCATAGCTATTGAGTTACTGTGCTCTTCTGCTAGGATAATCCTAGATGTGTACTAATTATTCCCGATGAGGGAAACCATAGAGTCCATATTTCTTTGGGTCTGGCTCAATTCACTTAGTATGGTTTTTTTTCCAAGTCCTTCCATTTCCTTAAAAATGGGGCAATGCCATTCTTTCTGACAGAAGTGTAGAATTTCATTCAAGTGGTTTATCACTATTGTTATTATCAACATACCATGTGAAATTATGCACTTTTTCTTTTGTCTTCCTTTCCCATGGTTTAACCCCTGATGTCACTGTAACTGATTTTGGTACCCTGGATATTGTACAAACATGTTTTAGAACTAGGGAAGGGAAAGGAAATATTAAAATCAAGAGACAAAGGATAAAATGACAAACCAAGGCAACAGCTTACAAAATTATAAGGTGTAAACTAACTGCACAACTCATGGGGGGAGGGATTTGGGGAGGGGTAAGGTGGGAGCAAACGAGGGAGGAGCTAACAAGTTGGATAAGAAATGTATGCACTGCCCTATGTATGAAACTGTAACCCCTCTTTCAGACAATAAAGAAATGAAAAAAAATCAAATTTGCAAATGACTCTCTTTAAATCTAATTTTTGTAGTGAAATCACTCTGGCCTTTCATTATATAGCGTTAACCAAAAATGTATATATCTATTGATAAGACAAATGTTCCTCCCCCCCAAATTATAAATGGTAGACTTAGTGTTATTCTGTGACCTGTGCATGGGGCTGTTAACTGATGGAGAAGGTTTGCCAAGGAAAATCTTCCACTGCTCTGATAAATGCAGATAAAATGATTAATTGTGTGACATGGCTTCCATTTATTCAAGCGATTCAATCAGTGCCTTAAGTCAGGCCTGTGCAGTGGGCTACTCGATGTGGTCTTCTGAATAAGACAGAGTGTTAAAATGAGGTCATGGCCACTTTTCATGGTATTTTTTGCTTGGCTACATTCCAGCTTCTCTAATTAAAACCTGTCTCTCTAAGACCCCTTTACAGTTTTAATTGGGTGTGTTATTTCTTGTGAGTTGTGTGGAATTGTTATTCACTGTCATAAATAGTAGCTCCATTTCACCGTAGAGATGGCTGCATTTCATCACCGGATCAAAGGAAGGAAACATGAATATAACTTCTTAAGAACACTTTGCAATGTTCAGAGCTCTTTTGGAAGCACTAAAAAGGAAAATAAGAGTGTTCTTAAAATGTAAAGTATTGCTGTTATAATTTCTTGAAAAACACACACCTGGAGATTGAGATTGTGCTTTCTGGCATATTTCAGGAAAAATTATTTTAGTTTCAGCAAAAAGATAGAAACATGATTATTATTAGAGGATTTAATTTTAAAAAAGTTGCCATCATTTGGAAGTCTATTATTTGCATTTTGGGAAAAAATGTTGAAACTTCTAAGCCATTCTGAGGAAACATTTTGCAGATGTACAAGTTTCTTGGTGTGGAGGCTACAAGTGTTCTTTGGCTGACGTATTAGCTGAGGGTTCATTTGCAGTTAACTCTCTTTTCCTCCTCTTCACATTGTCGATATTGAGCAAATATACTAGACAAATGATAACTTTTCACATCACATGGCGACTTTGTTTACCCTGTTTTTAGTTTTCTTAATTTATTAGTTCAATCATACCTCATGAGGGGGCACACCCACACACATCCACATGAACACGCAAGTAATAATAATCTCTAGTGTAGTGAATGGGAAAGCAGCTGGTTTCCAGGAACATAAGTAATGATAAAGTTATTGGTTATTTTACATCTATTTATATCTCTAGTATAAAAAGATTAGGTTGCTTTAACAGAATCATTAAAATTGAATATATTAACAGCTGAGATAAAAAAAACAAATGAGAAAAATGAGTGGATAAATGAGATAGCAACCTTGTTATCATAAGAAAACTAATTCAATGACATACTACATATGTATTTTAAGCATAGACACAAGTTGTCTCTGTGCCTTTTAACAATTAACACAAAAGAACAAAAATTCAGCTGCACTTTCACTGTATTTCTAAAATAAAATTTGTATTAAGAATAGGGAACTATTTCTCTTCTTGAATTTATTTGTAATAATTTTCTCCCTTGGTATTCTCACAGTGAAAATGTTGGGCAGTTTTATAACCACCTCAAGGGGGTTGGGAATATTGCTAAGCAGTATAGTGCTTGCCTTACATGCGTAAAGCCCTGGGTTTGATTCCTCAGCA
Source organism: Perognathus longimembris pacificus (assembly GCF_023159225.1). Classification (NCBI taxonomy): domain Eukaryota; kingdom Metazoa; phylum Chordata; class Mammalia; order Rodentia; family Heteromyidae; genus Perognathus; species Perognathus longimembris. The sequence continues at coordinate 22,587,560 of NC_063182.1, read as the reverse complement.
CCACATAAACAGAAAAAGCCAGAAGTGGTGCTTTGGCTAAAGTGGTAGAGTGCTAGCCTTGAGCAAAAAGAAGCCAGGGACAGAGCTCAGGCCCCCAGTCCAAGCCCCAGGACTAAGAAAAATAAAGTATAATCACCTCAAAAACACCTGGAAAAGCGACATGAAGATTTTCATAGTCTTGTTCATTGCAGCGAACTTAAAAATAAATAAACAATATTACATAATGTATAAGAAGGGTTTTGGTCATGGCTAAACAACTAAAATAATTATAAATCACCTTTGCTCTACACTTTTCTAAATGGTAAGCTCCTATTTCACTGTTAGAAAGTCAGCATTGAAACCAGTAGTAAGCTTGTTATTCAGCACCATAAGAATAGCAACATATGACAGGGTTGCTTGCTAAGCACACTGCCTCCATGTATGTAGATACACAAAACTTTGCTTGTATATAAATAGCCAGTCCAAAATCTAGTCCAACTTTTTTCTTTGTGATACATAGTGCATGGAACTCTTTGGCAAAGATTTGGAACAGAAAATTTTATTATTCATAATACTTGGTTCTTATCACAATACCATCTGAGACCTTTCAATGGTTCTCATATTTTTTTCCTTATCTACTCCTTCATTGAAGATATAATGAACATACTCAATGACCAGTAAAACTCCCAATCTCAAATATTAAAGGCAAATTCCACTAATAAAAAAGCTTTGCCTTTTCCCACTATCCTAAGTTCTATGTTTATTTTCCATCTGCTTAAACATATACATAGAAACATATGTGATTGAGCAAAAAGTTTTAAGTTGTTTTTTTTAAAACTTATAAGTGATTATGCTGAATGTAGTATCATGGCCCATTTCTCACACTCAAGTCTAACCTGGCATGTTCTCATGAGTAGCTGATTTGTTTGTTTCTTACACAGCAGAGTAGTTTCTAGTATAAACAAACGCAATTTATTTCTTCTACTTTCTGCTATATGATAGTCTTCTGTTATTATTCATGGTGCTATTCATACTTCTGTGTACATCTCATAGTGGAAATCTATAAGCATTTCTTTTATAGGAAACTTCCAAGACCTGGCTATGTTCAGCTTTATAAGACAAAAACGAATGATGTCTTGTAATGTTATTATCAAGAGACTTCTCAACATCTGTGAAACAAATGAATGAAAAATTGTATTTCCTTTCAGTGACATTCTATTATTTATTTTTTGATAGCTTACTATGCTTCCTTCAATTAGAAATAATCATCACATTCTGGTCATTTGTTTCCTTTATTCTCCTGTCCTGAGAACCTATTACAGGGTCTGATATACATGCTCAAGGAATAGTTGTTAAATTAATTACTATAAAATTATGCATAGTTAGTTACAAAATTGATCTTTGGTGACACATATATAAGGAGAAAACTTACCTCTAATTAAAGTATATAGTAAATTTCTGGAAAATAAGTGTTTTTATGAATGCGATCACAATACAGTTCCTATTTTTCAAGTTTCACATTGACACATATGAATGAAATGTTTTACACCTTTACTTTGCTTACTGAATCATTTCCATTCACTTTCTTGGGCAGAAAAAAGATGGGATCATATAAATGAAAAAGAATGACATGGCAAAGACCAAAAAAAAGTTTTTTTCCAATAAAAGACTTCAAAAATATCTACAATATACACCTACATATACACATATACAGTATATATCAATTCCATTCTGGAGTCACTAGTTAATAACACAAACTGCCCTGACACTTGCTTACTCAATTATTAGGTAGCTCTGAAATTTACTGTACTCATTTATCATTGTGGTCATTGGTTCATATTCAAAACAAATCACTCTATATGAGAAGTCATAAAATAAATTTTCAGCTTCTATTTCATAGGCTTGAATTCATTTAATGCAAAAGGAAATGGTAATTAAGTGAATTTTAGAGAGATCTGATTATTGGTTATGTATGGCATTAGTTATCCAGGTGTGGTTATAGGAACTGTAGGGTTTCTGGAATAGTGGAGGGATTCATCAGGTCCTAACTTTTCCAACTATTTAGGTGGAACCACATTGTTTCATATACTGTGAGACAATGTAGGAAAATAGGGTTTTCCTGACTTTCAGAAGATTTATTGTTCATACGTTGCTGCAGGTTAGGTATTTTGAAATTTTCTTCATTTTGATTTTGAACATGGCATCTGGATAGAAATAACTTACCCAAATAAAATTTGTTTGCAATTTCAGCAAACTTTTTTGAGACAGGGTTTTAATGTGTTATCTATGTTACTCAGCCTAGTGTTTATCTTTTGAAGCCCTTACTATCTGAGACATCTCATTTGTGTTTGTCTGTTTGCTTTGTTTTGTGGTATTGGCTTCAAACATTGTACATCCTAAATAAGAACTCTACTACTGAGCCCCAGATCTAGTCTCAATCTTTTTGAAGAATGTAGATGAACATGCATCTCTTTGTCTATGTCTAAATCTATCTATTTCTGTTTGTGTGTGTGTGTGTAATTAAACTAGAAATGTAGACATAATTTAAAAATAATTAAGTATTTCTAAGAACCATTTTAATTTATTATATTGTAAACGTGATATACAAAGGGGCTACAGTTGCATAAGTAAGGTAATGAATGTATTTCTTGTTGAACAGTGTTACCCCCTCATTTGTTTTCTCCCACTTTCCCTTTCCACCTTCGCTCTCCTCCCCCCATCAGCTGTAAATTTCATTTCCAACAGTGTCTTGTATCACCATTGCATTGTTTCCAGACTTTGTCCTTTGTTTCACAATTTTGTGATTCTCCTTCCCATCCCCAAGTCAGACAAATATATATACAAGAAACAGACTAATAAAATAAAAAATAATAACAACAGAGTATAAACCAAAGAGGAAACATCAAGAAAAAAGATATAACTTCATACAGTACTTAAAAAAAAAACAAAACAATCAAAAAACATCTCGTTTCCATATCTTGGAGTTCATTTGGATTACCATCGTTTTATATATATATATATATATTTACATATATATGTATATATTTACATATACACATATATGTGTACACACACACACACACACACACACACACACACATATATATATATATATATATAGCTATTGGCTATTGTGATCCTCTGCTAGGAATAACCTAGACATATACTAATTGTTACCAATGAGGGAAATCATGGAGCCTGTGTTTCTTTGGGTCTGACTTACTTCACTTAGAATGATTTTTCCTCTGTCTCTCAATTTCTTTATGAAAGGGGCCAATGCCATTCTTTCTGATGTAAGCATAGAATTCCATTGTGTATATATACCACATTTTCTTGATCCATTCATCTACTGAGGGGGCACCTAGGTTGGTTTCATATCTTCTCTATGGTAAGTAATGTTGCAACAAACATGGTTGTACTGGTAGCTTTAGTGTGGCCTTATTTGTGAACATTTGTGTAAATGCCGAGCCCCAGGATTGGTAGATCACAGCAGAACTCTGTTTAGTGTTTTGAGGAACCTCCATACTGCTTTCCATAGTAATTGAACAAATTTACATTCCCATCAACAGTAAAATAGTTTAACTTTTTGTCCACATACCCACCAGCACCTGTCATTTGTTTTCTTGATAATGACCATTCTTATTGTGGTGAGGTAGAATCTCAACGCATTTTTGATTTGAATTTCTTTCATGGCCAGAGATTTTTAGCACTTCTTCATCTTTCTATTGGCCATTCATCTCTCTTTGAGTCTTTAGCCCACTTATTAATGGGGCAGTTGTTTCTTTGAGGATTTGTTTTGGAAAGATTTAATTTTCTTAAGTTCGAAGTATATTTTAGATATGAGGCCCTTGTTTATTGTATGGCTAGTGAAAAATCTTCACCAATCTGTAGGCTTTTTATTTATCTTGCTGTCTATGTCCTTTGCCATGCAAAAACTCTTCAGTTTGATGCAATCTAGTTTATCCAGCCTTTCTTTGATTTGCTAAGTTTCTGGATCTTTATCTAGAAAGTTTTGACCTGTGACAAGGAGCCCTAATGTATCCCTTATCCCTTCCTGTAGTTCTTTCAGAGTATATGCTCTTACCTAGAGGTCTTTGACCCATTTGAAGTTAGCAAACAAAGTACAAAATTAACAAAGTAAGATGAACATAAAATGAAATGTACATATGGACTGGAAATATATTCTCTTACTTACATTCTCTTATAATTAATTAAAATATACTATCAAGCTCTGATAGCTCATATCTGTAATCCTACCTATTCAAGTGGTTGAGATATCAGAAATAAAGTTCAAAGCCAGCACCGATATAAATGTCCATGAGACTATTATCTTCAGATAATCAGTAAACAGCTGGAATTAGAAGTATGGTTTAAGTGGTAGAACCCAAGACTTGAGTGAAAAAGCCAAGGGAAAGTGTAAAGCCTTAAGTTTAAGTCTTAGTACTGGCACAGAATAGACACATGGACACAAACACAGACACAGATTGACAGACACACACACAGACAGAGATGAACAGACAGTGGAATAGAGCACACACACACACACACACACACACACACATACACACACAGCAAGCTTCAAATGCACTCATCACATTCTCTCATTGTACTTATACATTGCTTCAGATACCTAAGGACACATTCTACTACCTCTTTGCTATGAACTGACAGAGTTTTAAAGTCCTGAGGTGAAATCAAGGGAGATTGCAATACTCACTTTGTTATCCTGTTGCCATCTTTGATTTTACATGCTGTTTTCTGTATTGATTTGATACCTTTTTGATGCTATTGATATAAGCTTTTAAACCAAATGTCTCTTATCATTCTACTTAGATGCTCTCCTAGGTATTTTTAACTAGATGTAAAGGTAGCTGTTGCAATCCATTGTCTAGTTATGATTATAAGTTCCTTTATGACTGGCATCCTTCACTTGAGAAGACAGTGTAACCACAGGCCTACCATTAATGCCTCATAAATCATCTGTACACTAAAGAGGAAAAACTTGTACTCAGCATTGGGTTTGGAACACAAAATTGTGGTTTTATGCATTTGAAACCATATTGGCATGTTCATGCTATTTTATTATACACTTGGCTGTCTATCTTCCTCTTGTTCACTGTCATGATCAGCTTGTTCCATGGTGCCCAACCCCCTACTGTCTGGCTCCATAGATGAGCCAAGTACCATGAGCACCCATGGGGTGAACTTGGCAGCTCTGAGACCCAGATGCTGGGCTCCACTATGTAAATTTCCAGCAACAGCATCTGGGTATTTGGTTGGCCTTTTATCTGGCTTATGTTGTCTGTCATGGTGGCTGCAGAAAGTCTGTGAACCTGGCACAGAATTAATCTCTTTGTCCAAGGGCTTATCTTGTCTGTAAAAACGTCACTTCCTATTTATTTATTTTCATTTTTGGTCAAACAGTTATTCTCCAAATATATTTAGATAAGAAACTTTAGTGGAATTCCTGGGCAGTCACATTATACATTTAACCTCTCCACATCTTTTTCCTTTCTCTTCCTGTCCAGTCAAATACTATATATTTTTTCTACTTCTGGTCTATGCTCATATGATCACTCTTATTCCCACTGCCCTATGAATCAAAAAGTGTAATAAAATGATTCAGTGACTGGCACATGTGTGCAGGAGCCGTTTCTCAATGATTGGACCCCTAGGGCTCTTGACTCCTTTCAGTTTCAGGTTCTAATTTTAGACCTCAGCTTTTGAAATACATTTCATATCTCATATACCATATTCATCGCTTGAATCAAAGAACAAGACCATTAAAGTTAAAAAGGGCTGGTCTTTTAATCAAAACATGAACACAACATGTGTAGCTGTCTTTAATATACTAAGTCAGCAAATATAGGCTACCTTTACATTTACTATCTCTTCAAGCAAAACCAAGCATTTGAAAAAGTCTATATGATTTATTTTATTTTTCTCTTTCTCTCTTGCTTTGCATCTCGGAGAATTAAAATGGAGACTTTCTGTTTCAGTAATCATTCCAAAGATTATAGTTCATTGATAACATGTACATCCTTAGATGCAAAGTCCATATAGTTTCCTTTATAGTTTACATAGTGTTTATAGGCTACACAAAGAATAAAGAACTGAAAACACTAATTACTAAGAGAAATTGGTAAACAAAAATTAAGTTGGATCTAAAACAATCATTAGTCTAATGTGAAATCTCAACTTATTTGCTACACAATGTACCTTAAGAAAAATTTAAAAAGTAATGTAGACAAAATTGTCCTCCACTAGAAAACATAATTCCCTATGCAGTAAGAGAAGTGACATCTTTCCTACTGACAAGAGCTTACAGTCCTGTTCATTAATTTTATCACTAACATAAACTTTTAATATGCATATGATCAGAATATAGGACTTCCAGGGCAGCTTAAAGTGACTGTAACCTGTAATTACTGTTCCTGTACTTGATTATAATAATCTGATTGCAATTATTCAGTGATTTTAATACAAGCCTCAAGCTACATAACAATAATTCAAGTGCAGTGATTGGGAACATGTTTCTGTTTGGCTGTGAAATGATGTTTTAATCCATAGTGATTCAAGGATCTGACTATAGTTCTGTTCAGGTAATTAGAGCATATTTATATTATCAGGTAACATAACCTTATTTTGAAACAGATTATGACAAAAATTTCATATGAGTAGAAATAGACCACTGCCAGACATTTTATAAGCAAATGTAAGGAAGCCAAAAATTCTTATGGTTTAGAAAATTGACTTCTAAGATTTACTTCTCTAAAATTACAAAAGGAGGTGAAAGAGGAGAAAAGTTGAGCTAGCCAAAGGAATAATTCATTGCTATGCATTAATATGGATTATAGCACTTGGAAGGCTAAGAGGTAAAAAGATAAATATATGCTTTTTTCTATAGAAACACTTCAATAACCAACACGTATCTGGGGCTCATGTTTGTAATCCACACTACTCAGGATTCTCAGGCCCAGAGGATAGTAGTTCCAATATGGCCCAAACAGAAACTCAATCTCAGAATAACCAGGAAAAATGGAAGCTTGATCTACAGGTGTAGCTTGAGTAGAAGTAGTAGAATGCTAGTCAAGCAAACCAACAAGGAAACAGAGTGAGTGCAAGGCCCTGATTTCAAACTTCTGTCTGCTTCCTCCCCTCAAAAGAAAGAAAACAAAGGAAAGGAACATTTCTAGATCCAAAACTCAACAAAAATATTTGGTGAAGGTGCAATTTGAAACTTCAAATTGCAAACTTAAGTGGTAAGAAGATAAACACAAGAATGTCAGATACTTTCAAGGAAGGTTCTCTAGAAAATAAAACTTCAATATGGAAAAAAATACATTGACTGTGAACTCTGGGATGTATGCTGTTTTTGATTTTTGTCTTTATTTTCTTTTCAAAGTTAAAATTAGCAAGCAGGAAACCTTGACTCAAAAGCAAAAAATATAGATCATCAAATAATGCTTTCAGACAGCAGTTAATCTGATGTAAGGTGGTAGTTCCGAATGAGAGATATATAGTGCAATAAGAGAGACAGAATCATTTTAAGATACAGTTTTGAACTAGTATGTCAGAATTACTGGACTGCCTAGAGGAGTAGAGGAGGAGACCCAATAGACTTCTGAGATAAATAGATCCCTTAGGCTCTTTGGCTCAATATAAGAAGTGACCCAATTTCCTTCTAGAAGTGTTTAAGAATTCCAGGAAACAAAGGAAAAAGACAAAGCAAAATCCTGATTTTTAAAGTCCCTAATTGGAAAAAGGGGAAGGGGGATGTGGGGGATGAGTGAGGTGGTAACAAGTTGAACAAGAAATGTACTCACTGCCTTATGTATGAGACTGTAACCCCTCTGTACATCACTTTGACAATAAATAATTATTTTCTTAAAGTCCCCAGTTGGAGAAACAATGAATGAATGATCATCTCCACTTAGAACCAAGGGAAGACATGTCACAAAATGTACCAAGTATTCTCCCCTCTGCCACTGGGCCCACATTCAGATGAATGTATTTGCCAGGCTAGTGAATAAAAAGTTGTATTAGGACTAGGCGTGTAAATGGTATTTCTTTGATTACAACATGAAAAGAGAAGGATAAGCACAATAAAATGAGCAATGAATAAAAGAACATGTTTCCAAGAACCATGCAGGAATTTAGAGAACATTTTTAAACTGACCAGGATCAATTGCAAGTAAATTTTCTCAGGGTAGAAATTTAACATATGATTGCCATATGCAGTTGGCAATGTTTTAGAACCACATTCCCAAGTAGATTTACTTCCTTTCCCTTCTCAGGGTTTTTTTTTTTTTTTTTTTTTTTTTTTTTTTTTTTTTTTAAGAATGTGCTTTAACAGCATTTTAGCTTTGGTTTCAGTGTCAAATCATCTCTGTCTTTGTTGAAACAAGTAGAGACTTCTCCATAAGTTAGATTTCTTACCATTTAATTCTTACATTATAAATGTGCCTGATTTGGAGCAGGGCAGAAGGTCAGAGCAAAACATAGGTTTCATTTTGTAAACTCTTGTCTTTCACTTCAGCTATGGGGAAAAAGGAACAATGTATGGTTTACAGGATTGTGAGGAAAATGAAAAGCACTCCTATTTGAGAAATGCTAAACACTTGCTAAAATGACATAGGCATGATGTTTAATAGAAATTTCCTAATCATGTTAATTTGTTCATTACTCTGGCTAATTAGAAAACGATCTCTCTTCAATCACAAGGCTCTTGTGGAAGATTTTGTTTTCGGGGGAGGGGGGGTGGTCAGTCATGGGGATGAACTCAGGGCCTGTGTGCTTGCTAACTCTGAAGAGTTTTTGCTCAAGGCTAGTGCTCTACCACTTCATGGAGTCACAGCTCCATTTCCAGGTTCCTGGTGGTTAATTGGAGATAATAGTCTCACTCTCCTGCCTGGGTTGGCTTCAAATTGCAATCCTCAGATTTCAGCCCCCTGAATAGCTAAGATTACAGGCATGAGCCACCCCAGCTGGAAGACATATTGTCTGAACAAGTTCCTATCCCAAGGCCCTGGACTCTATAGAAAATGCAAGTAGTTCCTCAACTTGGGACTTTGCCTCTCGTTTCTAAACGTCAACTTCTAAGCATTCTACTAGAGAAATTTATTAAAAATTGCAAAAATTTGAAACTCATACATTAAAATAAACTAGAGTTTATGACAAATTAATTTTCAGTTCTACTAGGAGGGGTGCTTAGAACACACGGCACATGTGGCCTTGTGGAAGTTCAGGCCATGAATATATAACTAGTGGTAGGATTTTTGCAGTCCTCTCAAAAGATTGTTTATTGTCAGAGAATATATAATATTTTCAAGTTAAATATGAATTTAAGCAAATAGTATTTTTCTTATTAACTATGCTTTTTAATTTAGCAAAGTCATTATCATTTACTTTGCTATAAGTAATTTGGTTTATTGAGAATTTTGTTTGGTTTGAGACTGTTTCTGGATATTTAGCTCAGGCTGGCCTTGAACTCAAAATTCTCCTTCCAAAGCTTGAGAATAGGTGGGATTTCAGGTGTGTGTTGCAATATCTGGTGATTTACTCAGAAGTTTACAGTTATTCATTTATTTACATTATTCATTTTGAATTTGCTAAAATTTCTTTGAGATTTTTATTATGAAAATAGGTGTCATTATTCTTGTAATTTTTCTTCTACTAATTCTTTTCATGAGAATCTTTATTTTAATTGTAAGTTTTGCTTATTAAATTTTAGACAACTTGGTAAGAACTTATGAGGGAGACAGAGTCAGGAACTAGGAAAGCTGGGGAGATGGTAATTGGTATCTGAAGAGTAGATGTTCAAGATAGGCCTTTGAGGGGAGCTGAGGGCTAGCACAGTGCTGCGCCAGCCTGGGCTCCCTGTCGCTCCTCAGATCTTGTGCAGCTATCTTGCTTGGATTTCGAGGTGATGTTGTAGTTGTTCATACTGGGCAACAAGTTACCAAGAGCGTTTGTTCAGTATTTCCATTTATTTATTTTTAATTCTGTGATAAACTCTGCAGTAATATTTACATAGATTTAGTTCAAGATTCTAAATTGATTGCCTTGAAAGACTAGGGCTGTTCACATTATAGATACAGAAGTATTCTAAGGAATTTTCTAAATAAATAAATTCTAAATATTGCATAATAATATTTAGAAATGTAGGCACTGCTGTAATGATCTCTATTATCCAAAAAGCTTTATTTACCCTGGGATGTACCTCTTCAAATTGAAGTGTGTATTAATTGAAGTATATATTAGCATATTAGTCTTTCTGTACCCTCAGGTCTGCAATTCTAATTTTTCCTGGAAATTGGCCCAGTTACACTGTGAAATTAACTTTAGGGATTTGATGAAAACATGGTATCTGTTCTGGAAAGTTATCCATCCCTTCAAGAGATTTATAATAGAACACAAGAAAAGTATTCAGATATACTCTGTATTTAATCTCAGCTCATAAAGAAATAACTCACTTATATGATATCACATAGTTTTTTTTTTGTTGTGAAAGAAATGGTAGCTTTCAAGTAATAAAATACTCATGTAAATTTGAGGTGACTTAGTAAAAGTATTGAAATGACCAAAGTCACATTTTCCACTCGTTGGAGGAAAACAGGAAAACCAAGGCTTTCTGATTTTCAGTTTAAGATAATTCACACTGTGACTTACTTATTTCCTTACTTTTATTCTGAGACCAAATGGGTTATTTTGATGATGTAAATTTTATCTAGCACTTGAATAACTCAATTTAATAAAATTTTCTTTATTTGCACTTCTGTAAAAATAGGTTTATGAAGCATTAATTTGAAATAGCAGTGTTATTTATAGCTCTGAGTTGTTTATTGTAACTCATTTCATTACAGAGTAAAATTTGGAAAAGTTACAGAGTTTTATCTTTATTTTTGAAAATTATCACTGGATAGAAATTCTCCATTATTATAATTATTCCTAAGCAAATCTGTGAAAATCAAGACATAATACTGTGAGAATCTTTTTGTTTTTATCCTATAATAATTAATTTAAAATAGTCTCATACATGACAGTATTTTAGCCTACAAAGTAAAATAAAGATGTTGAAACCAATCTACTGCTACTATATGTTAATCTACTGCCCAGCTAAGAATACTTTATGTATTATTCTTACCCAAGTCTTTTTGCCCCCATCACAATTTAATAGACTGGTTTTTTATTTATCTGAAGTGGTTTCAATTTCCAACTGTGCTTCAAAGTCAATAAGAGAAACGAATATACTGCACCACTTTTAAATCTCTAGAGTTTTTGTGTTTGTTTGTTCATTTCCAAGCCATTAACCAAGGTGAGCTTCTTACCACTACTTCCACAATTGCTTTTGCCTAATGGCATTTGGTTAATATCTAACAAAAGGATGCTTTTATCATCACATGAGCTATTGGTCCCACTGGTATCTCATAGTGTAGGAAACCATACTTGCATTAACCGCACACCACACATTCACATTTTGACTTCATTTCTCCTTTTCTGCAAGAACAGTAGTTTGTAGCAGAATCATACTTGTTTCACAGTGGTACCTTTGGCAGAGAATCTTTTAATAACAAGCTCTTGTCTTGACTCATATTTTAGGTTGTGAACAAGTTGGCACACTTGAGTATTTTTGTCCTTTTTGAGAAATCTGAATAATTTGTTCTGAGAGGTAGCACTATCTAAGGAAGAAGAGGTCTGGATTGAAAGTGAAAATTTTAATACTTGTTATTGTTTAGATTGTGTTGCTATGAATGAAAAACAAGAGGAAGGACAGTTGTATAGACAACGCTGATTTAACTCTGGAATCTGGGAACTCTGCTGCCAAGGTACTGGCATTGAGTGAGGGCTTGGGAGAGAATCATGTAGGACACACAATACTTCTAGCCACTAATGCCCATTCTATGACCTCATCTAATCCCAATGACCTCCCAAAGGTTATACAACCAATGTTCATCAACATGTAAATTTGTTGGTTATTATGATATGTGGGGATATATTTAAACCATAGTACTCCTCAATTAAATAATTAAGAAATAACTACAGTATATCAATCTATATTTTTTTTTACTATCTGTGAAATGGAGACACGTGTCTCAAAGTGTTCTTGTATAGACAAAAGAATAGTATATCCATGTTAAAATATTTAATTTAGATAGAAGGTAAGATGTTGCATTTACTGTTGGTGAAATATGAGTTTAAAAAGAAAACAAAATACAAAGACTCATTTAATAAAGAATTTTAGTTCTCAAAGGTTACAATTGAGTTGATTTTAGCAAAGCTAGGTTTTCAGTCTTGAATGCAGGGCTAATTGTATTTGAAGAGAGCTAATATATCTCCCTGTTCTTTTTCAGTGACTCCTAGGGGCTTGGATAGCATACAGCAGCTCCAAAACTCCAATAGTAGAGCTCCTTCATAGTTTAGAATAGTGGTTTTCAGCATATGCCTTTAGCCAGTAGTATAAAAATCATTGGGAAACTTAAGAATTACTTAAGAATCATTGTAGATTAAATTTGACCTTAAAGTCATACTTGCCTGCTCCTATCTAACAGAAAGTACTTCAGGTAGGTGTCAATAGCTCTTTTTGACCTAAAAGTACATGTAAAACTATCCACAATAAATCCATTAAGCTGAGGTAAATGAAGAAAATAATGGGCAACACCACACAGAATGCAGACCAAAGGGAACAAAGCGCATGAAATAAGCATTTTGGTGTATAGCATGAGCATTAGCTCACTGACTCATAGTGCTTTGGCCTAAGATCAGCCCTGCCATTGTCATAAACCTAAAAATGAAGTAGGTTTGTTCAATATTACACTGCAGTGCCCAGATTATCCTAATAGGAAATAGTTCATTATTACTTGATTATTTCTGTCTTTGAATTACTAGGAACCAGGGCTCCATGCTGGCTTAAACTTCATTATCCACACTTCAATTTTAGTGTGTTGTTTATTTTTTTCCTGCTAGGGTCTTTTGCCTTTGCCAAGACCAGCCTTGAACTATTATCCTCCTAACTTCATCTCCAGAGTAGACAGGATTACAGGCATGAAACACATCACCAAATGCCATGGGTATTTTTCTATTAGGGATTTTCTTTGAAACTTTGCTTAGCACAATTTTATTTTGGAATGATGTGAATATACAAAGTAGATGCCTTTAATTTGAAATTTCTTTAAGGTTTTTTTATAGTCACATTGCTTGTCCAGTGTATTGGTCTGAACCTTCCTTTATAGACAATATAAGCAAAAGTCATTAATATCACAGAGACTCATGGGAGAATCCTCAGGAGACCCAGTCTTCATATTTCCTAATTCTACTCAGTTCTGTGCATCCTGAAGATTTCCATATATAGTGCATGTGTTTTTTGAAACAGAGATGATATTAAACAAAAGAAATTGTGTTTATGAGTGGATTTTGGATGGAATGGACAGTTTAAACCAGAAACAGCGAGAAATCTCAAACATTCTGAAGTTGAAATGTCAGTGAATCCCAATCTTGACACTAAAAAAATGAAGAATGTATACATTCAGACTTGCAAAAAAGTAATATTAGCCCCAATTTGTTTTTGTTGTGATGTAAATTTTATTCACTACAAGTAATTCTAAAATATATGATTTTATCCAAATCTAACGGTATGTTTTGTTATAGGAGAGCTTATAGTAAGAAATATATAATAGAGAACTGTTCATCTTAATGTTCTCAAAACCATTAAGTAGGTTTAACTCTCCCATAAAATAATTATAACATACTTAAGATTAGTCTAGGAATATGAAAGTTTTCATGATATATGCAAAAATAATGTAATCATAGTTTGATACAATTCAGACAAGATGATGCAATTAAAATGTGTTTTTAATTAAAACTATAAACACTATTAAATGGTTAAATTTCAATGTCTCCTAACTGGCTATCCAATGATCCAGCTTTTAGAGAGCTTTAAAAATTCTAAGAAACGGGGGCTGGGGATATGGCCTAGTGGCAAGAGTGCCTGCCTCATATACATGAGACCCTGGGTTCGATTCCCCAGCACCACATATACAGAAAATGGCCAGAAGTGGGGCTGTAGCTCAAGAGGCAGAGTGCTAGCCTTGAGCAAAAAGAAGCTAGGGACAGTGCTCAGGCCCTGAGTCCAAGCCCCAGGACTGGCCAAAAAAAAAAAATTTTTTTCTAAGAAACTAAATTGACACTTTTATTTCACTGAATATGTAACTCTGCATTCAGATATTTGAAACAGTGGGTCTGGGTATTCTTAGGAAGAAATTTTCAGGCCCTAACATAATTTTCTTTCTATATAAAACAGAATTCATACTTATGTGAATAATAATAAGCACTTAGTTTACATTTACATGAATGTAATCCAAGTTTGAATTGCCCTTAGATTGTCTATGGTTGTAATCCAATCTTATACAAGTACCTATAACTTCAAAAATAAATAGTGCTCACTATCATTAGGTAGAAATATTTTGACAAGTGATATGAAATAGTATGCCAGTAATAAAGAATAACATAATTAGAATAAAGGAGAGTTATTCATAAAGGTGGTGGATGGAAACTATTTAGAGCAGAATGAAACTCTAACTTCTGCATTTAGAATCTTACTTCTAACAAGCAGAACAAATCAGCCACAGTCATGGTTAAAGCCTCTGGCCTTTTTTGACTAGCCACAATTTGAGTCATGTTTTACCTTGAATAACATGACAAGGTCACAAACCAAATCCAGGAATTTATCTGGCCTCATGTTCCAATTTTCAACAGATATTAATCTTGAGGGCTTAGAAATAAGAAACTGGAATTTTTAAGAGTAGAAATATTGGTTATTCTTTATTTTAATAATACTCTCTTATGTAAGTATTGATGATTGAATGACAAAAACTGAAATAATATTTAATGTTTTAATTTTTAAAAAATTATTGTAAATGTGATATACATAGGAGTTATAGTTATGTAAATCAGATCATGAGCTCATTTCTTTGTAAACAGTGTCACTTCTTCCTTTGTTTCCAATTAATTGTTGAAGAAAATAATAAACAGGGAAGCATTTTTATGAACAACAGTTATACTCAAATTTCAAAACATTTTAATGTAAGAGATACAACGGATTGTAAATTCACATTGTATTAGTAAGCACCAATATAATGTAATAAGGTTAGAAATGTCAACATGTTACCTTCAATAGATAATTGATAATAGGTAACCTAGTAATTGATTGCTAATGCCAATTATTACTAATAAAAATAAATGCTAAATAAAATTCATTTCAAATAGGATATAACATTAAAATACTAAATATTTCTGTTTCAGTTATAATAAGTTTAGAAACATACAATAATTTTTAAACATACAATGCACTAAATTCTCTACCTAAGAATTCTTGTATTTTTGCTTCAATGGTAATTTTCCAGATGTTAAAAAGTGTTATAATCTGTGATGTTTGTAGTGTTTCAAGACCTTCCAAAGGCATTTTCAACTTCAGAGTCAGGATACATATTGGATCACATGAGCTCTTTCCTTTTAAGCTCATTTTAAATTGATACTTAAAAATATAAACACTGCATAGGTTAACAGAAAATGATGCTTAAATCAGGGTCAGATATCTTCAATTATTTTATGGAAAAACTTTCAAAATTCCTTATGGTACTCAAATTTCTTTTAAAATTTATAGGACATTATTGTATATAGCCACCTACTGGACAATAACATAGTCTTCTGGACTTACCTGTTACTGTGAGCCGTAATTAGTCTTCTATATGCTTTCTTTCCCTAGTCTCAGTGTAAGATGGGTTTTATATATATATATATATATATACATATATATATACATACATATATATGTATATATATTATATATGAATGAGAGCAGGCAGTTCTTACCTTTCTGTGCCAAACTTATTTCACTTAACATGTTGATCTGTACTTCTACCCATGCAGTTACATGTGATGGGATTTCATTCTTTTTGTGATTTGATAGTATTTGATAGATTTTCTTTCCTCCAATGACTCTTCTTAGAATTTGGGCCTAAAATCTGTTGGATGTAGATGCACATGCTTATATTTAAACTCTATTTGTTCTTCTGGAGTCTGTCTGTAGGCCAAAATTGTGCTGTTTTGATTACTTCAGCTTTGTAGTGTGTTTAGAAGACAGATTGTGTAATGTATCTTGTTTTGCTCAAGATACACTATGGCTGATAAGGATTTCTTTGTGGTTCAATATAAATTTAAAATTTTGCTTTTTTCTAGTACAATGAAGAACTACATTCTGATTATCCTTGCACTGATGTGAGGTATTTTCTCTTTATTTTGCTGATGTAAACATCATTTTTTTGTCTACTCTGATTTTGGCTTTGGTATTGGAATAAATGTAACTTTTGCTTATTAGTAATTTTACAACTAATTTAGATTCTCATTGGAAATTATATAACATTTTAAAACAGTTTTAGGTATTTCTCTTGTTAAAAATTTCCAAAGAATTTCAATCTAGAACAAATATTCAACACCCAAAATCACCTGTGCATATTATTGGTTAATATCAAATATTTCTGTTTCTCTTATCAAGGTTATCAGCAACAAAGATGCTGACTGCATTTTAATAACTTATTTAACTCCAAAATATATTGTTTCTTGAAACACTACCTATATTAGCTTAAAAAATATATTATATATTATTTCTATCTATTTGCTAGCTTAGTAGCAAAAAAAAGAAAACATCTTTTTACTTTCGAGAGGACAGTCAGGATAAGCAAATATGATTATCCTGCGGCCTTTTCCTGCCTATGTGCTTTTCTGCCTATTCCAGAATAGGTCAACTATTGTTGATTCTGACTGTCTGAGTGTCTTACTTTTGCCTTAAATTTGATGTAGAGATTCTTTCAAACAGCTAACATTTCTATGACAATTTTTATCTTTGTGTACTCACAGAAGGATTGTGGCTTATGTTTTCCATAGTTCCTGTTTGATAATTACCTGATTTTAAGACTTGGAAAAAAGTGTAAACATTTCCTGTGAAACACTTCAAAGGAGCACTACAGAGATAGTAACTAGGCACTGTAGCTCCCTTCTCTGTATTTACATGAAGAGTACAAAGGCTTCTATATTTTCAAACTTGCATTCTACTGAGTAAGGATAAATAAAACTTATTTTGTCCCTCATTTATCAGTATATTAGACATGATTACTCTCAATAAGTTTCCCTCGATATTTACCTCTGAAACCAGTAGGTGTATAACCACCTACTCTGTCCATTGGCCTGCTCTTTTGGGGATAAAGTGATTGTTTATGAGAGAGTCAATAGGAGATGAGGAGATAATTGGGTGGAAGAGTGTCCGGATCTGTAAACAAAACACACATTCATCATGCAAGCTATCTTAATCGTTTAAAAAAGAAGTTGGTTATTTAATTTCAACAGAACTGTCTTAATCAAAGTGACAAAGTAATGATGTGTGTATACACATATGTATATATGCATACATATTCTGTGAGTGATAACATGAGTGACAATAAATCCACTTTAGGAGGAATGACAATAAGTATAATAGAAGTGAAATATATCTAAGTACATTATGTGCATGCATAGAAATACCACAGTAGACTTCTTCGTATAAATAATATACATTATAAAGAAAGAGGAATACAAATACTATATATTCCTATGAGAATCCCTTGTTTGTGTTTGTGCATGCATGTGCATATGTGTGTATATGTATGTGTATAATCAGAAATTTGGGGAAAATTTCCTCCTGACTTAGTTGATGATAAGGTTTTATTCAAGTTTATTCAAGTTTTCAGTATATAAACACTAGTATGGGCTTATATTTATTTAGAAAAATATGTCATGAAATCTATTTCTGAGGTGCACTGTAATAACTATTACTAACATGCAAAATCCTGGGAAACAAACAAACAAAAAACCCCAAACTTATCAAAATGAGAGAGGAAAGCAAATTACATGACCTAGAGACTGATTTACATTATATTTATTCTTGGTCATCTTATGGGTGATAGGAATAAAAAACTTCATTCAAATTTTCTTCTTTTACATTACAAATGTGAACAATGAACAAACTTTCTGCTGGGGAAATAAAAGGCTCAGTTTCAATAAAAATCTATCCATTAAACTCTTTGATCCATATGACAGTGAGGATTCCAGAGGTGATTCAAGGATTAGTTCTGTCACTGGGCATATTTTTCTCAAAGAAATCAAGGTTTTGGTGAATGCAAACTTAGTTACCACTTCCTTACCATATGTTCTTTTGAAGAGCAGCTGTTCTACAGCTTCGTGGAAGAAGAAAGACAAGACTAATATAGGATCTAAGGCAAATACAAGGGTGGTCAAGCAGTCAGTTACATGTCTGTAATAACAGGCTGGGCAATCTTCCAGTGCATCCGCTCCTCAGTGACAATTTCCAAAGCAGGCATCCTGGAGAAGCACAGCTTTTTCAGCCACAAGCTTTTGCTTCAACTTTGTAAGAATGAAGGAAGATTAAAGAAATCGAAGTTGAATTTAAAACAAAGAGCTTGCATTTGAGCAAATAAGAAATTCTATTAGTCCATATAACATGACTTCCGTCAGTCATGACCATCAATATTGCTAATGTTGTTGTGAGTTTCTGCAGTTAATCTGGATTCAAATTAGCTACTATTTCCTATTTCTATTTATCTAGAGTTGTCTTTGCTCGTAAGGTAACATAATGTTTAGACAAAAGCAGTGCCTGTCATATACTAATTAAGATCAAAATTAAACATTATAATTATTTCCTTACCTACAAATATCTTTGCAAGCTGAAGAAGTAGCTCTAGCACTAAATTTTCCTATGATTGAAATTCTCCTGAAAGTAAATAGGAAAGCAATCTTTATTTCATTTGGAGTTTAAAGAGCTAGAAAAGGGAACTTTTAAATGATAAATTAAATACCTTATTTTACTGTGCTATATTTTCAAGCATAAAGCTTGTTTACAAGCTTTGCTACCTTGCGCTGGGTAGCTCTCGGAATGTTCTATATTATAGGAATAAGGACTTGCAGTTGAGAGAATTTCACCACATTTTGGTCTAATTGAAAAAGTGACTCCAATTAATATTTCCTCTAAGGCAAGAAAGCCATTCAAGCATCATGCACCTCCTTTCACTCAAAGGTAATTATCAAGTTCCAGAAATGACTAGATTAATAAATAAGCATTTTTATAAAACTAACAACATATAAGTATGTGTCATGACATAGCCTTGCTTATCTTTGTATTTGTTTACAATGTATGTATCAGCCAAGAATTTTACAAAGTTAACTACCAATAGTTATTTTCTTTGTAAGAATACACTGCTTTGGAAAATAATACATTGTGCATAAACACAGTTCTTGATTAGTATGACACATATTGCTACTATGTAATGATTAAAGATAAATTTATATACATATGCTTATATTCAAATGTGGAATATTTTTCATATGTCTTTCTGTTGTATTCTTCATTCATATAATCTTATTTCTGAAATCCTTTGCTACTTAAAAGCACCAAAAGAGCCTTTGACCTACAAGGAGATATACTGAAATAGATTCCTATGAAGAGAGAAAATCGAAAGGAATACTTTCTATTCATACTAATCCTGAAAATGTTCCAGGTCACTGAGCCACACTGACAGGGTGTACATTAAACCCCACCTAGCCTTCCATGATACATTTAATTTCTGGATACTAAATCTTAAATGTTCCAGTTGTAACCTAATACATTGTTTTTTCATCTTTCAAGGGGAGAGAAGATACCGTGTAATTCAAGCTCTTTGCACACAAAAATTGAAATATTGGATGATTGTATATGGCTTAATATCTGACAAATTTTAAGTGTCTATGTGAAACTAAATGCAATGTTAAATCTCTGCTGCTGGACTTGGTAAATAGCCAGATAAAATGTTTAGGATATTGACAAGACAAAGGTCTTCCAGCTTACTTTTAAACTAAGTTGTTGGTTTGTGTTTTTTTTTTTTTTGTAAAAATCATTTGCCATCCACATATGACTTTTCTATGTATTTCATAAAAAACATTTCAGTATAAGGTCAAAAACAAAGATTTTTTAAAAAAGAATTGTTTTCATGTTTTCATTAACTCAGTGATTGTGATATGGGAAAATGAGTATTTCAAATCTTATTAGAACTTTAATGAGCACATTTTAAAAGGTTAATACCACCTCTTCAATTCATCCAAATTCTCAACTGTACTCCAAGTGAATCACAGGAGCACTTGACCTCAGTAAGATTTTAAGAAGAAAAACAAACTTCATAAAACCTAATAATATTAGTTGAAAGTTAAAAGGATGTTTTAAATTCCTCTCTTAAGACACCAAGTTCTATTACCTGAATCATATCAACATAATCCTTTTTAAGAAAAAAAACCAGAATGAATCAAATGAAATACATTGGTAATTGAATTATCTTCAGTTTCAAGGCCAATTAGAAACATTTTTATCTATACTAGATGTAAACTTGACTGGTTGTACTTAGTCTATCAGCTTAGATAATAAAAATGTAGAAACATTTATACCACGTTATAAATTGAAGAGTCCATATTGTTGATAGAATATGCACTAGCAATGAATGGACAAGGAAGCAGGAAAGACATCCATTTGTATAGGGCACAGGTTGATGATATAAAATATTTCCCCTAGTGAGTAAAGAATTACCAACTCTTACATAGAAAGAATTATAATTTTATTTCTGAGTATACCTTATCCTTTCTGGAATTAGGCATTAGCATGTGGTGTTGATCAAAACTGTAGATGGTATGTAGTTTATATTAAAGTAGGTCTATCAGTATGACAAATAATTTTACTTGCTTTTTCATAAACTAAGTGATAGTAAATGTGGACACTGGGTATGATGCAATAGACATGTGTTTCAAGCTGATTTCTTTCTTTCTTTCTTTCTTTTTTTGCCAGTTCTGGACCTTGGACTCAGGGCCTGAGCACTGTCCCTGACTTCTTTTTGCTCAAGGCTACCACTCTGCCACTTGAGCCACAGAGCCACTTCTGGCCGTTTTCTATATAAGTGGTGCTGGGGAATCGAACCCAGGGCTTCATGTATATGAGGCAAGCACTCTTGCCACTAGGCCA
Organism: Perognathus longimembris pacificus; assembly: GCF_023159225.1. Classification (NCBI taxonomy): domain Eukaryota; kingdom Metazoa; phylum Chordata; class Mammalia; order Rodentia; family Heteromyidae; genus Perognathus; species Perognathus longimembris. Next base: position 22,566,493 of record NC_063182.1, on the reverse strand, counting down.
TATTCCCAGCCCTCAAGCTGATTTCTTAGTTAGAACATTCTTGGGTGCCTAAGACCATTTTAGAAGTGATTAGAATACAAGGGAATGTATGCTGGAGCTCTATTGGAATGTTGCAGAAAATATTCTGGAAAGGAGCAAGCGGTGCTCATGAGTTGAGAACACAGGTTTATTACCAGGTATCCCAGAAGAGTTTCTATTCCTAAGCCTGAACCCCAAGGGACAGGCATACAATCCCTTTATACTTCAGTTTGGGATTTGAGTTCTGGATAGAGGAAAGGTGTTTTGAGTTTTGGTTTATCCCAACGATTACAGTTTCATGAAAATTACGTGCAAGCTAGTTTTGGAAATGTCAGGTTGTGCTAGTTCTGATAACAGCAGATTTTTTCTTATGAAAGAAAGATATCTTCCTATTCCATTTATTAAAATCCTAGTAAATGAACAGCTAAAATTCTCTTAAACAGTGCCATTTTAGATTGGATGGAAGATTAGTGAAGACTATGGCACAGATTAATCCTTGAATTTGGGTTATGACTCTTATTTGAAAGTTTTTACACATGGAATTTCATAGTTCTGGATGTGAAGAAATAATGGGTTACCGTTCTGAGGGTAGAACCTGGGGCAGAAGACATTTTCCAAATGCACATAAGACAGTGTAGTGGTCTCAGTAATGTTAAGTGCATTTTGTAACTATTACTGAAAAAAAGGTTGCGTGTGTGGGCAGTACTGGATCTCAGTGCTATTCCTTCCCCCTCCTTCCCCCAGGATTGTTCTTTACCCCTTGAATCACAGTTCTTCTCAGTTTGTTGCAGTCAAAGAGAGATATTCTCATGGACAATCCTATCCCAATTGGCTTGACCTTAACCTCCTGAGTAGCTAGGATTACAGACATGGCCCACTGGCACCCAGCTAGATTTAGGTTTGTTTTTTTTTGCCAGTCCTGGGCCTTGGAATCAGGGCCTGAGCACTGTCCCTGGCTTCTTTTTGCTCAAGGCTTTCACTCTGCCACTTGAGCCACAGCACCACTTCTGGCCATTTTCTGTATATGTGGTGCTGGGGAATTGAACCCAGGGCCTTATGTATATGAGGCAAGCACTCTTGCCACTAGGCCATATCCCCAGCCCCTAGATTTAGGTTTTAAAGCAATTCCCAAGAATGATTATAAAATCATAAGGTTATGACATAAAGTAGCCACCTCTCTATACACTTCCAAATGAAAATCTCTGATTCTAGGCCTGTATTTTTTGCTACTATGAACTCAAGGGGAAAAAAAGTCCTATTACTGGTCACATACTACTCAGATATCACTCCTTTGTACATGATATCAGACATGCCCATTGTAAAAAAGTGACCTCATACTTTGCCCTTGGAGAGACTAAAAACGTAAAATCTAAAATATTCTATTCTTGCTTTGATGGGGGAGGGGGTTAAAAATACTATGAATATTGAAATTTAAGTTAAATTGTATTAAGTTTATGAATTTCAGAACATTGGAAAGTTTTCATTCAATGTCTAAAATCACAAAAAATTAAACAAAACTGGAAAAAAACACTTCTCTGCTTATAGTAATTGTGTGTGCTTATATTTATGCTATGATACTTATCCAAAAAACTTTAAAAATAAAACATATCAAATATACCTAGTGAAAATAGTTTTACTTGGCTGCTAAGAATCATACAGTTAGTATTTTGGCATCTAGTTGTTTATGAGAAATAAATAAATTAACTACTCATCTTGTCAATTCCTCTAAGACACAAAGTTGTTCTTCTTTTCTCTTAATAAACTCATTTACCATGATCTTTCCTAAACATGCTCAAGATCCTGGACAGATATTTCGATGATCATCTGCCTTTCAAACCTCTGAATATTAGCAGAAAATACAATTTTCAGATAACCTATCAGGTATAATTGACTGGTCCTTTAAAACTAATCTTACCTTAAATTAATTATCATTCATTTCATTTTTATATTCATGTCCAAAAGTTTCTAAATATTTGCTATGAAACATAAAGAAGTCACTAGCTTGGAGATGTATGTTTTCTAATTAGTAGACCAACTATAACCCACTTTCATTTTCTCTGCTGACAAATTGCAGCCTGAAAGTTTTCTGCAGGAAAACTTTACATGGAGGTCATATGTTTGTAGCTAAAGCTACAAAAACAATGTAATGCTTAACAATATAAAAGCATCTATACAAAGAAGTCACTAATTTTAATAACTGTCTATGATTAATCGTAGTCTTAGAATTTATAAGCCTTTTACTTTTCCTACATTTACTATTAAATATGAATTTCCCATTTCTACTCTTTCAAACAAATAAAAGGATAAACATAGTGAAGGCAGAGCAAGTGTCAGAAATGAGTTCATGTTTGATTAGGTAGCTAGAATTTGCAAGATGCTTTTCATACAACCACCAATTGGAGCCAAAATATAGATACTGAATTCTTAATTTTTTATTGTTATTACTAAGATTGTTTTAATTTTTTTTACAAGTTCACAACATTTTCTCAGTGATATACAGAAATCTGTCATTCATTCGGATGGGTGGAATATGATGATACAACATAGTTAAACATTATAACCTATTTCACCTCTCCTGGAAAAGCTACTTCAGAGTTGATAAATAAACCATTGTTACGCAGAAAGAACTCTTGCAAATATGTAAACCTTGAAAATAGTAATCCTTGAGATTCATAATGCATTTGTTGATTCCGGTAAAACATATTGTGACCGTTTAGTTTAATTTCATTGTAAGTTATATATTTTTCACTCATTTAAAATTTTGACTTTTGAAGAAGACAATTGAGTATCTGTTTTGGTGGAGAATATTCTGATCATTTTCCTCTAACTTTCTGTTGTCAGGGAATATTAGTTGGGTTTTACAGAGAAATGTTTTATTTCTTCAGAATGCAAGACTTTTTATTTCAGATTTAGTTAGAAAAGACATACACATAAATCTATATGACCAGAAGAAATAAGTAGATCATAAAAAGTCCACACACATCATAATCTTGCACATCTAACACAGGGGTAAGGACACTTATAGATTAATATGGCATGGATATCTTGATAATCTATGATGAACCTATAATAAATTCCAAATTCTAACAAATATAATGACTCCTTTAAAAAATGAAACAAACCACAAAGGCATAAATCTACCCTGAGATTTGTGTCACTAAAAAACTGCACAGTTCAAAGTCAAATATTATGTGACTTGCTTTAGATTACTCTTATGAAAAGCACTATAGAAATGTCACCCTGTTATAACGGACTGTATTTAAGAATTAACTGCAGCAGCCCAAGCAGGGGAGATGAATATAGACTGATGCCATCAACCCCATCCATTACTCCTGGGCAGTTAACATTAGCACACTTTAGCACATAGTCTATAAGACAAAGAAATAAACACACCATCTGAAGGAGTGCACTTGATATCGGGATTTCTTTTTATTATTATTATTATTAATTCCAAAAGATTCTCATTGTGTAGTATTTTCCCTTTAATAATAGGAGTCTTTCATTTAAATGATGCAATCACTATGCCACAAGCAAGTTCTTTCTTTAGTGGGAGGAGTTAGCAGTTCTAACATTCAATTGACCTGTTTCCAAATAATCTACAGGAAAAAAATGAAGATTAAGTCCTTTAACAAGAGCAGTTTTCACAGCCTTGCGTACAAAGAGAAGGATTCGGTAAAAAGATGAGAGGGCAAGCCGCATTGTGCTGGCCCACTTAAATCTTATTTCCAATTCACTAAATGTGTTATTTGACTTGGCAAGTGAGCTAGTATGTGTATTAGATCAGCAGGGAGCCTAATCAAGGAGATGCCAAGTTTACTGCAGCCCCTTGGAGCTGCATTAGCCTCAACTACTGACCTTAAGCAAAGTGGGTGGTTGAACCCCAAAGAGAATAGCATTAACTTTTGCTTGAAGTTCAGCCTGATTTGAAGTCTCCTTTTGTGCCTTATTCTTAAAAAAAAAAAGGAAAAAATGCAAAAAGCATTTAACAGAATTGAATCTAACGGAATTGAATCTAGTCTGCTCAGCACCATCTTCACACGCAAGGCTTCATAGAAGCTTGCCTCCATTAATGCTGACACATGCAGAAGAAATGAAAAGCATTAACTCAGCTGAGCCACTTGATTCTGCAGCTGCAGAAGAATTCACTTTGTAACTCCATAACTCAGATGGGGTTTTTCCACCCAGATAAACTGCTAATTTGCTAATTGACACAGAAAGTATTTTCAAATATTAAATAAACTGCATGTAAAGCAAAAAAAAAAAGAACACTAAATTACAAGGATATAGGAAAGCTATGTAGCTTATTGGAATATTTCTAACTAATAAAGCATGAACAGACTGATTTTTAAACACCACTTGTATACCTTGAGCCCAACATTGAATATCCATTGGGAATTGTATATAATAGATGGTAGATATAAGGGCCCTTTTAAAGCATGTTTTTGTACCAAGTTAAATGCAAGTGTTTGTAGTTAAAAAATATTTAGTTGTTATTAAGTCAAAGATAAATTCATCTTTAGAAAAACATTTGTTTTCCATTTAATTTTCCTGTTTTAGGTTTGAGATATTATTTATGTATTCAAAAACTCCTAATACCAGTTTGTACACATTGTTTAAAAACACATTGGAATTTGAGCTGGGCAACAGTGTCTCATCCCTGTAAATCCTAGCCACTCAGGAAGTTGGAATCTGAGGGATTCAAAGCCAGCCTGGCCAAGGAAGTCCAGCAAAAAGCTGAAAGTGGAACTGTGACCCAAATGGTAGAGCTCTAGCCTTGACCACAGAAGGTCAAAGACAGCAACCAAGGACTGAATTCAAACATCAGGACTGGACCAAAAAACCACTTTGGAATCTATCTTTAATTTCTGGATGTTTCAGTGACAAATATTCGTGCAGAAAGTATTTGGTAAGATATGAGCATTGCACAGTTACTAAATCTGAAACAAAGAAAATATATGTTGTATCAGAACCTCTGTAAAGCCTTAGGATTAACATTTTCCTCATTTTTCAACAGTTGATGTTCTCACTACACACTCTCTACTTTTCCTGTTTGCTCCTCTTTCCTCCTCCAATCTGAAGTGAGGCCAAGAAAAGTAACATTATCTTCTGGAAAGTATAAATTCAATTGAAAACAATAAGAAAAAATCATCCACCTTGTAGATTCATCTCCTTAACATTTAAATAATGGGGGGGTGTATAAAACTCTAATGCATTGTCAATCCAGCAAGGTGTTCCACGTTGCAAAAATACTCCAGAGAAGCAAATGGCAAAATACCCCAAAATTATGATAGTGATTTATGTGTGTTTCTAAGTAGCATAATTGCCTTTGTGGTGTACAATCTTAGAACAAATAGCTGAGAATAATCTAGTTTAGAAATAAGATAGTGAAATAATTGGCACTGGCGTTGCCTTTTTGAACTCTGGGATTTCAAAACATTTTCCAAACATTAATTGCAATGGGACCCCAGTGAGGTCGATATTATCATACCTATTTTCCAGGACAATAAGCAAGGAGCACAGGGCCCATTGCTTGCCTTGCCCTATGCCCTTCAGGGCTTGTCCAAGCTCAGAGCTCCCTTAAAAACCATTGGATCAGCTCCATGGGAGCACAGAGGAAAAATGAGAAATGGGCTCTTAGAGATTTAAGGGATTTTGTAAGGTCGTGTACAATTGCGCTGCAGCTAAAAGTCAAAGCTGGAAATCTAAGATTACCTATTCAGTGGTTAGATATATTTCCTCATTAAGATATTTCATGTAAAATATCTGACTTGCAGGGATGTGCTACGAAAAGATTGATTCTGTTGCTGCACATTTTTGAGTAAATTATTTCATAACAAAAAAGTTCCCTTTTGATTTGACTAAAAATAAATGACTGGATTTTCACAGGCAGCATGCATAGGAGACCAGCAAGGGCCAGCAGTGAATTTCCACATTGACTTTTTAAAAATTGTGAAGGAGATGGTAACAGCCTAATTTGTAGTACAGAGTAGGTTCAGCAGTGGTATCAGGTGGTGTTATAAAGAAGAGCCATATACAGAAGGTGAAATGAGGGGTTAAAAAGTCACACAGAACATGCTGCAGCAACCAGTGGGCATCCCAACCTTTTTTCTTTAATTGGGAGGAGAAGAGCCTTTGCTAAAGAGTAAGTTCCACAATGTAGGCCGGTAGCCCAACTGGGAAATACCCTTGATTTGAACAGTTCGCAGCAGTTCTATTCTGAACTCTTTATAGGGAACCTCTTTCAATGCCGGGGCACATATTTTAAGGTAAAAAAATGATATTTTACTAATTTTTTTAATGAAGCTTTGACTGCAAGCAATCCTTGGAGTTGGTAATCCTGGGCCGGCTTCTTTCCCTTCTGCTCTGCAGGAAGGGTGGCACTTGCACAGCTGGCTAGCAGCACAGCTCTTATTACTAACACCAATTCTTGATTTTTAAAAAGGCCTCCGCTATTAGTACCCTGCTACATACAAAATGTGTTTTAAAAATTCCTTTTTAAAAAAAATACAAAATCTGAGTGGTGTCTTTCTATCATTGTGCTTGTTCTTTACATTTTATCTTAAACCTTCACAGGAAGGAAGACAAACCAGGTGTCATTTAAAAAAAAGAAAAAAAGAAAAACTTCTAGGCTCATTTAGCGGCAGAAAAGTGTGCCGATCCGATCCTTTTCCTTAATCTAGTCATTTTTTTTATTTCTCACATAATAAGCAGTTGAGAGTATACCTTCAACTTTATTTTTCCATGTAATAGTTCATTAAATTAGTTTTACAAAATGGGAAGTTTCATAAAATTTACTGTCTCATCATCCTCAAGGCTGAAATTCAACCAAGTTTAGTAGGTTCCGTTTATTTTTTAAGAGATGTGAGAATGGGTTCAATGTCTTTCTCATGGTTTGTCCCTATGTGTCTCCTCCTCTTCCTACCCCTCCTGTTTTTCCTCCACCTTCTTCTTCCTTATTCTTCTTCTTGTCCTGGGGATTGAATTCAGGGTCTGTGTGCTGTCCCTGACTTTATTTTTTTTGCTCAAGGCAAGCACTCTACCACTTGGGCCACTTCTGTCTTTTTTGTTGTTGTTGTTTTGTTTTGTTTTTTTGAGATGAGATTTTCAGTCTTTCCTTCTGGTGCTGGCTTCAAACCACCATCCTCAGATCTCAGCCTCCTGAGATGATAGGACTACAGGTGTGAGCTACCAGCACCAAGCTAAATTCCTTCTTTTTAAAGAACACAGTCACACTGAATAAAGGCCTAACCTAAAACTCAACGGGGCCAAAACGCTATTTCCAAATGAGGTCAGGTTGACAGCCCCGATCAGCATCTTCTTTGGAAATACCATTCAAACCATAAGTTTACACAGTCTTTACACACCTCACTACTAACAACGCAGTGCAGATGCTTCACTTTATCCTTACATGGATACTTTTTACAGAGGTTGAGTCAGGTATTGGTAAACAAAACAAAAATAAATAAATAAGGGTTCATGAGGATGCTAGAAATTTGCAAAGCATAAAGTCAAGTTCATTTAATCCACCATAAACATGTGCTAAATAAACATCTAAACTGTGACCCATACTTCATACTCCCATAGATGTTTTCAATGACTAAATTTAATACAAAACAAACTACATTTCCTTAAACAGCACTAAGTAACAGGTTACTGTTACTGAGCAGCAGAATTCCAAAGGAAAATTGAGAAGTGCTTTTAATGTTCAGCAGTTTAATCCAAGACATGAGGCATAAACAAATGATTGAAATATAGATGGCACCATAAGGAAAATCCATGCATCTGGGAAAAGAAAAAGCAGAACTCTACTCTGGCAGCTAGCCTCACAGTCAGTGGGAGGACTTTGAGAAGCAAAGAAGGTGTGTTGTTGAAAGATAAGATCAGTAGAGTCTCATCCAAAGGCTTTCTAAAAGTTTTTCTTGCCAATACCGCTTTTGAACAACAGACAAAAATAAGAGCACAGATAAGAGTTACTTTTATATCTGGAGTTAGATAACTATAAAATGTGATAGAATGAAACTATTGTTCATGTTCCATTTTCCACTGATCGGCTGGTCTTTGGTGAAAAAAACGAGAGTTAGATAATTCATACTATGTAAGTATGTGTTATATAAAACACATTTTCTTATTTTATTTCAGTAAAGCTCCATATGTTTATTTTCATTCAGATTTTCATAGAGATTGATATTCATTGTTTACCTAGAAACTTAGTTTTTCAGTCTATCTGGAATCTTATCTGAATTGAATCTACAACTCAAATAGCATAATCTACACATCATGTTTACCAGAATGTATGATCAAATTTGACAAAGGGTTTTTTTTTTGTTAAGATATAAAAGTAATCATCCTAGCCAGGTGCCAGTGGCTCACTCCTGTAACCCAGTTACTCAAGAGGCTGAGGTCTGAGGATCATGGTTCAAAGCCAGCCCGGGCAGGAAAGTCCGTGAGAATCTTATCTCCAATTAACCACCAGAAAACCAACGAGAAGTGGCGCTGTCACTCAAGTGGTAGAATGCTAGCCTTGAACTGAAGAAGCTCAGGAACAATGCCCAGGCCCAGAGTTCAAGCACTATGACAGCCAAAACAAACAAACAAAGTAATCATATAGATGATTGATCCCTTGAATGATATACATCTACTTCTTTTAAGTTGTAATTGTCACATGTTAATTGTACAAAGACAGAGGTTCTTTTTCATCTTCACCTTTCCCCTCCCCTTTTTCCCTTTTCTCTTCCATTTTTCCAGTAGTCTTCCTTTTATTTTCATGACATTTTTCCCCTTCAGATTCCATATATGTGAGAAAACATGTGATGTTTGACTTAGCAGGTTGTTTCAGTTCACTGAACTCAAGATAATCTCCAGCTTACATCCATTTTCCTGTAAAAGACATCATTTGGTTCTTCTTATGGCTGAGTAAAACATGAGTGTGTGCAAATATCACATTTTTTTATCCTTTTACTTATTAATGGTATACAAGTATCTCTATAGTAAACTGAATTTGATTCTTAATCATTATAGCCTTCTATCTTTCTGCCTCTTTCATGACTTTTAAATACATCCTAAAAAAGTGAAAACCAACCAAACCACTCATACACACCCTCAAAATATGCAACATCTGATTTCACTTTTGAAAACATCAGCATTTCTAATAGCTATGAACCCTGCAACATCAGCCCTCCAAAATAGCTAGATATGAAGTATTGAACAAACATTTGAATATTTGCTTTTTCTCCTCTTTCACATTCCTCCTGCTATTTGGCATCATTGCAGACACAAATTACAAAAGAATTGATAAATCTCCCTGATTTGTAATTTCTCCAGGATTGTTTTCAAGGAAACAAAAATAGCCAAGCTTGGTGGTCTGATCTTTTGAAATCTCCAGACAAACATCAATGTGAAACCATAAGACGAAACCTACTGTTACTCCTGTAATGACAAAGATAAGTTCCCCTCCTCAAAGGTAATTCTTTGGTTCAGTTCTCTGACACTGTATTTAAACAGAGTTTATGATTTACTATAGATATAATATCTACTATAGTCATAATTAGGTAGGCAGTCTCTGGAATGAGTGTTGTGTCATCATTATGCTGGTAATGTACAGGAAAGAACCACAGACCCATTTGGAAGTATTATTGGGTATGAATTTTCCACTTAGGAACATAGTTTATTAAAAAAATAAAATATTATTGTTTAATATTAAATAAAATAGGATTTCATTTAAATAATAATAGTCAATATTATCTTATTACACAAGAATAAAATTATATTTTTAATTTTTCCATATGATCAAAGGTAATTTGTGATTCTGTAATTCTGAAGTTAGCCAATTGCTCAGCATAGTGGTGTTAGTGGCATCCATCTAGATATTAGCCAGTAAACATTAAACAGGACTAGACTAACCTTAAAAAAAAATCAGGAGGCTGGGAATATGGCCTAGTGGCAAGAGTGCTCGCCTCGTATACATGAAGCTTTGGGTTGGCTTCCTCATGCACCACATATATAGAAAACAGCCAGAAATGACACTGTGGCTCAAGTGGCAGAGTGCTAGCCTTGAGCAAAAAGAAGTCAGGGACAGTGCTCAGGGCCTGAGTCCAAGGCCCAGGACTGGCAAATATATATATTTATCAGGAAAGCAGAGTTCTGATAGCTCAAGCTTGTCTCAAGGCTGAGATGTGAAAATCACAGTTCAAAGCCAGCTTGGGTAGAAAAGTCTGTGAGACTCTGATCTCCAATTAACCACCAGAAACCTTGTTGCAGAGCTGTGGGTCATAGTGGTAGAGTGCTAGCCTTGAGCAAAAAATGCTCAGGGACAGGGACCAGATCCTGAGTTCAAGTCCCACAACCAATAAAAAAGAATGACATAAAGATATAAGAATTTGAACAGAACTCATTAGACTTTAACTTTTAGAAATATATTAAAATATTGTGAATTGGGGGCTCATAGCTGTACTCCTAGCTACTCAGGAGGCTGAGATCTGAGGATCTCAGTTCAAAGACAGCCTGAGTAGGAAATTTTGTGAGACTCTTATCACTAACTAACCCCACAAAAAATGGAAGTGGTGCTGGGGCTTAGATGGGTAGAGTGCTAGCCTTGAGCTGGAAAGACAACACCCAGGAACTGCACCCAGGCCCAGAGTTCAAGTCCTACGACTGACAAAACAAACAAGCAAAAAAGTTAAGACAAGAAATTCTTATTAAGTAATGAGTATGTTAACCATTTAAATTGATAATCCTTGTCATATTCTATCAAAGTAAAATTAATATAGATGAGTTCAATGAAACTACCAAAACGTGTTTTCATTTCTTCTGATTTGATACTTTTCCTATCACTTTGGTGCTTCTTAATTAAGAATAATACTGTCATCCAACTTCCATCTGCAGTTCAAACAGTCTCTGTTTCAGCTTTCTTTTGAGTTGCAAAATAAGATATAAAGATGGCTTGCATTATCTGCAAATCAAATCAACACTACAATGTAGTAGTGCGTGGTTGTTTTGTAGCAATAATGTCACTACATTGCCTCAAATGACACTATTTAAATATTCAAACTTGCCTCCCCTATTCCTTTTCAATTTTCATTATAGTTCATTATCTTACAAAGTTTCACAAACCATGTGCACCTGAATTCTGTATTTTAAGAAAGATTTATAATATGACAATGAGATCTCTATTAAAATACATAAAAGTTATTACAATAAATTACAGATCCCTTAGTAAATGTACCAGGCTATAGGCATAAAAGAAAACATGTAGCATTTAATTTAAATTTAATATTTTCTTGATGTAATTTTCTATTCACATAGAATTGAAAGAGAGAGATGTAGTGGGTACCCCATCACGTGTGTGTGAGTGTGTGTGTGTGTGTTTGTGTGTGTGTGTGTGTGTTTGCTATGTAGTGAACCCAAAGCTTTATATCTGCTAAGTACATGCTCTACCCCTACCTGGTCTTTGCCAGGGGAACTAGTGCATAATACTAAATGGGAATTTTTATGTTGGTAAAAATTCCCATTTCATCAGCTGTCCACAATTTTATTTATACTCATTTATCTATGTGTTTTTAATTCCATGTACTTTTATGAATACTTAATGTTAATATCAAACATGTTACTAAACATACATAATTCCTTATAAAAGTAATATACTACCGAAGTAGATTCCCTTTAGAATCCTAATCAATAAATACATTATTAGGGGCTGGGGATATAGCCTAGTGGCAAGAGTGCCTGCCTCGGATACACGAGGCCCTAGGTTCGATTCCCCAGCACCACATATACAGAAAACGGCCAGAAGCGGCGCTGTGGCTCAAGTGGCAGAGTGCTAGCCTTGAGCGGGAAGAAGCCAGGGACAGTGCTCAGGCCCTGAGTCCAAGGCCCAGGACTGGCAAAAAAAAAAAAAAATAAATAAATAAATACATTATTAGATCTAGTTAAAGATTATTAGTAATTAGTTGGTGAAGTAATTGTTGGTCTCTAAAATCAAGACAGTTTAAAAACCAGTGATGACCTTTTTTTTTTTTTCTCATGAGTTCACATCATAGTTTTTAATCAGAGGTTCAAAAGAGGTTAAGAAATGCGAATCTATTCCCAGTATTTGGGGCACTGGCTCATTAAGAGTAATAGAGCAGGCTTCTAGGTTGAAAAAGACACTAACTCAAATGTGTAATAATTTCACTTTCAAATTTCTTTTATCTCTGCTGCTTCTACTTCAACAAATACAAGTGGTTCAGAAATAATAAGAAGACTAATGAGCATTGCAGATGATTACAAAAATATTATAATACTTCCCAAGGCACAATGACATTTTTTCCTAAATTAAGAAAAAAAAAAAAAAGAATGTTTCCCTGATGAGAAATCTTTTTTGCCTGACTATGACCTCAGTTGAAATCAGAAACTCAACTTTTGCATAAACCCATGAATAAAGTATTTTCAAAGTAGGACTTCTTTGCTTGTGAGGGAAGTTTTATTAACTTTAGCCAGGACTGTGGATGTGCTACAGGATTATATCCTTAAAATAAAATGTACCAAAATGGGTCATTTGAAAGCACTGCCTCATTGCAGCTCTGAGTTGGCATTTTGCTGACCAGCTCACCGTGTAGTCTTGGGTATTTTCTCTATAAAGTCCACCCTTCAGATGTTATAGTTGGATGCACTATATAAAAGGGCTATTTTCTACTAAGTACCTTCTTTGCTCCACAATCAGTCAGTTTTGAAGCAGCATGGGTACTATGTAGCATGTATTTTGTTGTTGTTGTTTTTGATGTTGTTTGGTTTTTGCAGTTTTATTTTTTTTTCTTTTTAGAAATAGACCTTGTGTTGTGAACATAGAATATGGTAGTAGAAACTGGGGGTGGGGGGAACAATTTACAAGTGATGCAATAAAATATAGTTTACTGGACAAAAAAAAAATAAAATGAATAATCTTCTCACAAAATGAGACATCTGTAAGCCACTATCCCAAATTATGTAATGGGCAGCTTCCCCAGGGTCCCCTGGTGAAATTCAGAGCTGTTTTTGGCTCTTTTTCATTCTGGGTTTGAAGACAGATTATTTTACAAGGTACATCAGCCTTGAGGGAAAAGCAATTTCCTCTCCTCTCCACAAAAACCCAAATGTAACTTTTTAAACTGCTTATCTTTGATCAAAAATATATTACTTAGCACACTAAGTAAATAGCCTAACAATTTGTCATAGAAATTATGGCTTCCTGTGGTTATTTTTAGTGTTTGCCTGTGTTTTTCTTAACATTTTCAGGGCAATTGGTAATGAGAGCTGATAACCCTGCCATTTGTTTTATATTTTTGTAATGAGCTCAAAAAAAAAAAAGAATAAACATTTTGAAATATGATCCACTCTTTAGTGTAATGGATAAACTACTACACTGCCAGGAATTAAACCCAACTTCCTCACTCAATAGTCATGGGAAAGCAAGCAACAGCCACAACCCACACACATAATACAGGAAACCATACAGAACACATATATTACCCTTCTGTGGTGATGTGGTTACCGAGGAAGGCCACTCTAGCTCCGCTTAAGCACCAGAAATATTAAATCAAGATGATGCAAAACGTGGAAATGTGGACACAATTGAGGATACACGATTGTAAATTAGGTTGCTTCTTAAGAACAGTTCAATAGCCACCTATTAAATGATGATGTTTATTTCAAATATCGTATTTAAATATACAAAGGAGTGTCAAGCAAATGGAATATGGTTGTTTGGATTTTCCTGTTATAAAAAATTCCTTTGCCAGCCCTACATCATATTCTCAGTAATTTAATCATTCTTGTATACAACACTGTTAACTTTGCTCTAACCTTAATTCAAAATTCGAAGTCCATTTTATACAACTATTAGCATGGTCCTAGAGGTTATTTTTAAGCTCCTTTTAATATTAACATTAGAGAAGTTACATTTTTTAAACCAATTACTTGTTTTCATTCTGTTCATACTTGCTGTGGAGGACATGTAATTTGCTTATTCTTAAATTATTAAACTGTCATTTGTAAACATATTAGAAACTATATAGAATAGTTTTTAAAAGCAAGGAGTCTCAGTTTTTATTTTCCTTCTACATTTATCATGCAACTAAAAGATAGAATGTCCTATAAGAATTATGAACTACACTACAGAACTTGAATTCATAGACCAAGATCATATTCACACATACATATGTATATATATGAATGATATATTATGAATAATATATATTATATATATATATATATTGCCCTACTATACCTTCTATGCTTAATGGTCACTCATTTTACTTTTTTTTTTTAATTCTTTTTATTCAGTTTTGAATTTATTAGCTTACATTAATAGTTAGAGGGGATTTTATAGCTCCATTTCTACATATGTATTTATTTCTTAATATAGGAATATAAAATAATTCCATATGAAAACAACTATTTTAATTTTTCCTCTTAAGAAGTCCATCTTAATAATCTAGTATCCTGTCAGTAAAAACTATATGTATGTAGCACTTGATGACACTTCCTATTGTAATATCTTGCTGCCTTCTCATAGATCTGCCATATCTTTGGTAGATAGGGTCTGCCAGCAACTCTATGGAACACAGCAAGAATCTTACATAGCATTCTTGAACTGTTTGTTAACTAATAAGAGAAAGTTTAGTACTGGGACAGGGTCTTACTTCTTTTCATGGTTTATTCTATTACTATATGTGAAAAATTGTATGCACATTCACAGTTTAGGAATCACGTTACATATTTCAGATACTACAATTTATCCTGAGAGCAAACTATCTACACCAGTTCTCAAGGTCTTACTTCTAATGAAAACAGGTGATGTAAAATAATACTTTTTCCTCAAAAACTCTGTCATAAAATAGGCTGCCTCCTCTTTTTCCTCATTAAACTCAAAAATTAGAGTAGATAAAGCAACAACAACAACAAAAACCAAAGGTAATATGTATCTCATAAATTCATGAAAGTTGCTTTCTTTCTTTCTTTCTTTCTTTCTTTCTTTCTTTTTTTTTTTTTTTTTGCCAGTCTTGGGCTTGGACTCAGGGCCTGAGCACTGTCCCTGGCTTCTTTTTGCCCAAGACTAGCACTCTGCCACTTGAGCCACAGCGCCACTTCTGGCCATTTTTTTCTGCATATGTGGTGCTGGGGAATTGAACCCAGGGCTTCATGTACAGGAGGCAAGCATTCTTGCCACTAGGCCATATCCCCAGTCCCTGAAAGTTGCTTTTTAAACCTATGAAACTTGTCATTTAAAAGTCACAGAAAACATAATTTTATAATAATAAGAAATCTCATATTCATTGTTTACAAATTAATCTTGTTATATCTGACCCTATATGGCATGAATATCAATAGTTAACATAATTTCAACCTTGTAAAGAATGATATAAACTATAATGTTTGACAGAAAAAAAGAAAATATTACTATATAGCCTTTATTTAGATTCAAGTTAATAAAAAATGGAAAAGCAAAGGTGCACTTTGTCATCAATTTCAAATGCTAAACCAAGTTTAAGGAAATTAATAGTGTGCCAATATAAACAAATGCTGGTGAAATCTTCCTTCTTTTCATAATACTTGAGGTAATAGACAGAAAATACTGATGAAAAATAATTACCCAATAAAATCCTAGTATAAACATTAAGAAATGGTTCTTCATAGTAAAAATGTAATTTTACCAGTAATTCAATTTCCTTATTTGAACGCATTAACCATAATTTAAAAATTAAAAGCCAATTTTTCTAAACAAAGACCTTGCACTGAAATATTATGAGGACATAAGAGTGGCTGGTGGGAATTCTGAAAGGAATGATTATAAATTAATACAAACAGTGTTTGAAACAGTGTTCTAAGGAATGTGTATTTGGATACAGATGCATTTTAAGCATCTCTATTATTCAATGATGATACTGGTTTTCCACCATTTTCCTTCACAAGCTTTTCTATGAAAATACAGTAGGTATATGTGCAGCTCAGTGAGCAGGAAGAAAAAGAAACACACTTGTTTAACATAAAAAACTTAGGCAGTTTAAAATATTTTCATTTTAGTCTTGTGTCTCAGAAATGTGAATAATGACAAAATGGGCATTTTCCTTTATCAGCTACAACCATAATACCAATAATTATCATTTTCCCTTCAAAATACATTTTTAAATCACTTTAGCTATTCTATAACACACTTCCTGTTTTCTGTCCTAATAGCTGCATGTCAAAGTTCACAAGACTGTTGAAAATAACAGCAGTGATAAACCTAATAAACTTGTTTCCATAACGTAGTTCTTTTCACTTAGCATCATCTTATGTGTTTATATGCACATAGCTATTGAGCTAATGTGCTCTTCTGCTAGGCTAATCCTAACATGTACTAATTATTCCAGATGAGGGAAACCATAAAGTCTATGTTTCTTTTGGTCCGGCTCACTTCATTTAGTGTGATTTTTGTCTTTCTTTCCCTGATATCACTGTAACTGATTTTGGTACCCGGGATATTGTATATATGTATATCGGAACTAGGGAAGGGAAAGGGAATATCAAACTCAAGAGACAAAGGATAAAAAGAAAGGATAAAAAGTCAATAGCAATACTTACAAAACTATATTTTGTAAACCAATTGCACAACTGAAGGAGGGGGAGGGAAGAAGGAGGAGGGAAATCGAGGAAAAATAAGGGAGGAGGTAACAAGTTGGATAAGAAATGTATGCACTGCCCTACATATGAAACTGTAAACCCTCTGTACATCACTCTGATAATAAATTTTTTAAAAACTAATAAAAAAGTTCACAAGACAGTACTCACTTGCAGCGTACCTCAGATCTTTTTTTTAAGAAATACCTGAAAGAACACATGTAAATGTCCCTAATACTACTGATTTGTCATGGACTCGCAAAAGACAGCCATGCTAGTTTACTTCTTGCTGTATATTCAGAGACCTAAATCATGTTTGAATCAGTTTGTAGTCGAGGTATTCCTCCTAGTCTAATTCTTTTTAAATACTTGATTACATAGATAAAGATACAGATATTCTTTTATTCTATGTCAAATATATAAATAGGATAATGACCTTTAACATTATTCATAAGGCTAACCATATTTGGGTCATTTGAATGAGTTTCACATCTTATATTTCCACTTAGGACTAACTGATTGAATGATTTAGAATTCTTTTGAAATAAATTTAACCCAGATAATGACACATTTGGTTTTGTCAACTAACAAAAATTCAAATGGAACTAAAAACCTAATAAAAGGAGTGTGAAAATTTACAAGTATTTTGCTTGCTAGTGGGGAATTCGGTTTTCTACTCATGGTGGGGAATTTGGTCTTCTATTTAATACAAATAGAATATTTTGTAATTTTTAAGAAATTCAACCTTAAGCATCTATCTATCTATCTATCTATCTATCTATCTATCTATCTATCTATCTATCTAAAATCTTACAGGATCACAGACACATTCATTTGTTTGTGACCATTCATTTCCTGTCTTTGTGCTATAATACCAGAGTGGAATAGCTATGACAGTCCACAAATATTTACTATTATTGTATGTCTTGCTTATACCTTCATCATCCTATGAAAAGTAAAACTAGAAAAAAGTGAATGTTATCATAATGTCTCAGTGAAGGAAACACAAGCAAAATAACAATTAATTTATTGTTTTTTGGCATGTCAATTTTAACTCAAGAGTAATCACACATTTCCAAAATAGTTATTGTACCAGTAGAAAAGAAAAAGTGAAACAAGAGTTTTTAATAGCTTACTCTAGATATGAAGTCACTTTAGGCTAAAGGATTTTGGGTCTAACATGAATGTAGGCATGTATGATTCCAACAATGAAAGAGTATTATAATAGAAGATACATTTGGCAAGACTGACTTTCGACCAGCTGCATGAACTTTCTTCAGTGTCCCAGGAGGCCACTAGATCAGCAGATTTGGGGTGAGAACACAGATTAACTGAATGTGTCCTCAGTAAAAATGTGCTTCCTATTCTCCCAGCTACTTGACTTCACATCATTTACCAGATCATTTTTTCCTGTTTCTTTTAGAGCTAGTGCTGGCATCCATTTAACAGTTCATACCAAGCCATCACAGGGATGTAAAATATGTATTTTCATGCAAATGTAGGCATATATCTGGAAAGTTCTGGTTTCAACCTATTGGGCCAGGCTTGGCAAATAACTTTCTCAATGTGTTAGAAATGTTTTCTTCATTTTTATTGCATTGCTTTACTTACTAGTATCATGATTGTTGTACACCATTACACATTAAATATATAGTTATATCTTTACACACTTTGCTCATGATAAGTACTTAAAATGACTCTAAATAGAATAATGTACTTCCATTTGTAATAGTTTCATTCTGTGAGGGAAAGATGCTAGCTTTTTATGAGGTTAAAAATAAACTGTGTGTGTATGTATGTATGTGTGTATATATATATGTGTATTTATGCAATAATCTTTCTTTCCCAATTGATTGTTCTTGCTTACACTATTGCAGAGTGAATATACTTGCACATTTATATTTATGTTTATATCCATATATTTACAATATCTTTACTCACTTGTTTCTTTTTTCCATTCTAAACTGAGAATTGGGTGGCCATAGAGTAAATATGCGTATTCACATGTTAGCTTTGCTCCCGGGACTCACATTTTCTAAACATTTTATTAAATATTTACTCCTCTTCCTATAGTGTGTCATCCTTTAGCTTTGATTTTGTACATGCAGTACTGCTCTCCTTTCTATTTCAAAGCAGTTCTTTGCATTCAAAATAAAAATTATATTAGACCTCTGTCTAATGTATTGCTGGTAAAGATCTTTTCCCAATTGGTTGGCTAACTTTGTAGTTTGGCAACTATCCTTAGCTGTGCAGAAACTTTTTATTTTAAGGTAGTCCTACTTGTTGAGTCTCTCTTTTCTCTGTTAAGACTCTATTCAGTTAGTTCCTGCCTAATCTATACATTCTAATGTTTCTCTTACTCTCTCTTGCATTATCAGAGTTTTGAGTCTCCGTGGGTAGAGATGGGAGGAAAGGAATAGGAAAGAATGTGGGAACACATGGCACTGTATAAAAGGAAATGTACTTATTACCTGTCACATGTAAATATAACCCCTCTGTATATTGCCTTTATAATAACAATAAAATAAATTAATTAAAAAATAAATGTATAAATGAAATAAAAATAATAAAGTATGAGTTACTGTCTTTTTCCCAAAGGTACAAAATCCTGAACTGAACATGATTTTGGAAAAGTTTTCTTTGCTAATGGAGCCACATTTTGTCACCTCTTCCTAAAGTTGCTTTACATTTCCCTAGAATGTATAAAATACATTTTTTTCAAAATCAGCTGCAAGAAATGGAAACAAGAGCCTTTTTTTGTGTTGCTCTTTTTGGTTTTTTTTGTTGTTGTTGTTCATTTATCAGCCTTTAGGAGGAGATGGGAGGGCACAGAACTGGTGGGATAAAGTATGAACAAATGCATGAGTAGTATTCACTAGATACTGTGTTGAAAATGAATTATACAACTTGTAGGTGAGGACAAGAGGGAAAAACTGGGAGAGAATGAGGGAAGGACATTGTTCAAAAAGAAATGTACTATTTACCTGACTTATGTTACTGTAACCCCTCTGCTCATCATCTTTATGAAAACAATAAAGATTCATGAAAAAAGTGCTCATGAACATAATATTCCCTATAGCTCTTTCCTTGGAAGGATTGCCAGCTGGCCCTCTTATACACTTGCACCTCTGCCTATGTGCGCCACTCAAATCAATCCATCCACAAACTTCTGTCATAGCAGTGTTTATACCCATGCTTTTTAGTTTACTGTTTAGCTCTTCATTTGAGAGATATAGAATCAGACATTGTGGTTAACATAATGGAATATCCTTATGAAAATATTGCTTTAAATGAAATTGCAGCAGAAAGTTGGCAACTTGAAAAAGAGCACTAGATATCTTTATGGCTAGGAAACAATTCAGTCAGCAACATCCTAATGTCAATTTGAATGAACAACCTATATTACCTTACTTATGTAACTCTAACCCCTCTGTAAATCACCTTAACAATAAAATTAAATTTTAAAAATCACTAATTGTAGCTTCAGATACCAAATCAAGTAAGTTTAATTAATGCCAATTAGCTTGAGCTCTAGAAAAAGAAACATTTAGATTAGGTAGTAAATTCACCACTTTAATTGATACAATCGTTTCAATTTCCCAATACATCAAATACATTTAAGCTCAAGCACCTAAATGTATGTGAGACACTGGGCTTGAAAACACCCCACATACAAATATAGTACACATGACTTTGTAAGTTTTATAAAGTTTGTATATTTGAGACTTTTCAGAAAGAAAAAAAATTTAATTTGAAAACTAAGTCTTGTAGTCTGGTGAAAGATTTAACAGGTTTACTTAGCTGGAAGCATAAGTTGACTTTTTATTTTTATTTACTGTTTGCTTTTTGCTTTTTTTAAATACCAGTTCAAAGGCTTGAACTCAGGGCCTGAGTGCTGTCCCTGCGCCTTTGTGTTCTGGACAAGTGCTTTCCCAATTTGAGCCACAGCTTCACTTCTGGCTTTTTGATTGTTGACTGTCTCCCTCCACTTCAAACTGCAAACCTCAGATCCAGACTCCTAAATAGCAAGGATTACAGGCGGTAGCCACCTGTGCTGATTGATAAGGTGATACTTATAATGAAAATGACTTTATATAATTTTTGGATATTAGGACTGAATATGATTGGGTTTTGTTGATATTCAACAATAGTAAAACTGGAAGGCATATTTTTAGCATGAGAAGTTAACAAACTTGGCCTTTTAATAATTTTCTAGATACAGAAAATCTACTTACTTACATTGCCTTTGTGATATGGTCTTACTTTGAAGGAACAGGGTTACGCAAGATGACATTTGAAAGTACATTTTACAGAATATAATATGATTTCAAATGATGTTTCCAAGTTTTTGAAATCTAAAAATACATATACACCAATTAAACATTTAACAAGACAAAAAATTCAAGTTGAATTTTTAACATCTGCAATTAATGTTTTGCTAAACTATAGCTTGACCACAATTATTTTTATTTTTATTAGTTTTATTTGAAGTAACTAAATTATATGAATTGTATTGCAAATGGGTAGTTTAAAAAATATAAGCTAATATGACTCCATTAAGAAGGTATACATGAAAATACAGAATTAGGCATTCACAAAGGCCATAAAATACCAAGAACTTTTAGTATAGAATCATATTAATATTAAAGTCATTTATATGTTTTTAATTGTTTTGAGTACTGTAAGTAAACATCTCTTACAGTTATAATGCTTAACTGGGAATATGCTTCATAAAATTTGTGCATGCAACAGTTCCATACAATTATTATTGGACAGATAGGTAGATAAATTGACATGCATTTATATATAACTTTTTATATAAAGATATTTATAGAAATAGGTAAATATATAGATATTCAATAGTTGTATATAAATGGAAGTCTAAATAATTTTCTTTCATTTTAAGAAATATTCACTACAGAGAATGTAGTCCAAAACCAGTGTATGTAAAGGGAGTTAACAAACTGCTTCATAGATTCAGTTTCAGTGAAAGAAAAGTTCAATTGAGTTCAGTATCACAAGACAACAGACTGGGCAATGGGATAGTAAAGAACTATCAACATTTTATGTAATTTCTTTCTGAATTGCATTTCATTTGTTATTACAAATATGTTAGAATAATCAATACAAAGTACCTAATAAAATTGATGCTATTCAATCAATATTCATAAGGCAGTAAGGAGGGAAATGAGAAAGTATGCAAAAGGGATGTCATTTGTAATCTAGCCAGGCTCAGGACATTCTAGAATGCTAACTTTGATTCAAGAAAGGCATTATATTAGTCAACTAGGTCTGGTATAGCAAACTGCCTTAATTTAAGGGATTAAGTACACACACACACACACACACACACACACACACACACACACACACACATAATCTCAAAGTTCTGGAAACTGAAACATTCAAGAAAGAAGTTGCAACTGACTTGATTCCGAGTAAAAGATCCCTGGCATTCTGTATACTCAGGGTCTTTCCCAGTATAATGTATGGGAAGGGACAGGAGGAGGAGAAATTAAGCACCAGTGCTCTGATTCTTCTTCTTCTTTGTCATCATTTTTTCCTCCTCCTCCTCCTCCTCCTCCTCCTCCTCCTCCTCCTCCTCCTCCTCCTCCTCCTCCTCCTCCTCCTCCTCCTTCCCTTTCTCCTCCTCCTCCTCCTCTTCCTCCTCCTCCTCTTATTTCTCCTCCTTCTCTTTTCCTCCTCCCCCCCCTCCTCCTCCCCCTCCTTCTCCTCCCCCTCTTCCTCTTTTCCAATTTTATTGTAAAGGTGATGTATGTACAGAGAGGTTACAGTTACATAAGTAGGGTAATGAGTATGTTTCTTTTTGAATAGTGTTGCCTCCTTCCTCATTTTCTCCCACTCCTCACCCCTCCCAACCACCATCCTCTCCAAGTTGAAAAGTTCATTTCCAACACAATGTCTAGTGAGTGTCACTGTTGCATTGGTTCACCCTTTGTCCCACTGTTTCTGTGATTCCCCTTCCCCTCCCCAAATCAGATAAATGTATATACAAGACAAAGGGTACAGAAAGCAAAACAGTGACAACAGGAAATAAACCAAAGGGAAGGAGGGGGAATAACTGCAAACAGAACAATAAAAAAAGAAACCTATTGCTTCCATTTCTTGAAGTTCATTTCTATAAGCATCATTTTATGTGGTCATATTCACATTGTTATTGAGCCACTGTGATCCTGTACTAATAATATCCTAGGCAAATTCCAGTTACTACAAATGAGGGAGACCATGCAGCTTATGTTTCTTTGGGTCTGGCTTATCTCACTTAATGTATTTCTTTCTAAGTCTTTCCATTTCCTTATGAATGGGGGCAATGTCATTATTCCTGATGGAAGCATAGAATTGTTAGGGTACCACTTTTATTAATTTATTTGACATTATTATGTCCTAAAAGTTTATTTTCAAATATAGAGTTTCAAGATGAAGATTGTGTGCAGTCACATAATAAGCACACATGGATAAATCTCCTTGCATTTGTCCTTGTTCTCAAGGATGTTTCACGTGGACATCATCCTTCTTGGATGGAGAAGGCTCATGACCATGGCACTGCTATTACTGCTGCTCAATGCTAAATTGCTAGAGATAAAGCTGATGTTGTTATGGGGTTCAAGGGAAGAGATTCCATGTCCTTCCAAGAGTCCACTACTCAGTGACAGTCTGAAGCAAAAAGATGGGGAAACAAAAAGCGAACTGCCATGACATGATCCTATACCTAAAGAATCCCATAGACTCTACTCCCAAGTCACTAGAACTGAACCAAAACTTTGGCAAAGTTGCAGGATATAAAATAAACCCTCAAAAATCAATGGCCTTTCTACATGGTAATGGCCAGAATGCCACTGAAATCAGGAAAGCAACTCCTTTTGCAATAGCCTCATAAAACATAAAACTACCTAGGAATAGCCTTAACCAAAGAAGTGAAAGATCTCTATGATGAGAACTTTAAAAACATGAAAAACAAAATTAAGGCAGAACTAATGAAATGGAAAAACCTCCCATGCTCCTGGATTGCGAGGATTAATATAATCAAAATGGCAATATTGCCAAAGGCTATCT
Organism: Perognathus longimembris pacificus; assembly: GCF_023159225.1. NCBI lineage: Eukaryota > Metazoa > Chordata > Mammalia > Rodentia > Heteromyidae > Perognathus > Perognathus longimembris. Next base: position 22,542,790 of record NC_063182.1, on the reverse strand, counting down.
ACAAATTCAATGCAATACCCATTAATATCCCAACACCAGTTTTTAATGAAATAGAGGAAGCAATCCAGAAATTCATATGGAATAATAAAAGACCCAGAATAGCAAAAACAATCCTAAACAGAAAGAACAGTGCTGGAGGAATTACAATACCTAACTTCAAGCTGTATTATAAAGCTATAGTAATAAAAACAGCTTTGTGTGCTGGGATATACCTCAGTGGCAAAGCGCTTGCTTAGCAAGTGCAATGTCCTGGGTTCGATTCCCAGTTCCAAAAAAACAAAAAACAAAACAAACAAACAAACAAAAAACCAGCTTGTTATTGGCACAGGAACAGGCCTGAAGACCAATGGAACAGAATTGAAGACCCAGAAATGAATCCACAGAACTATGCTCACTTAATCTTTGATAAAGGAGCTAAAACAATAGGATGGAAGAAAGATAGCCTCTTTAACAAATGGTGCTGGCAAAACTGGTTCAACACCTGCAACAAACTAAAACTAGATCCTTATATATCACCCCGCACCAAAATCAATTCCAAATGGATCAAAGACCTCGAAATTAAAACAGATACCCTGAAAACACTAAAAGAAGGAGTAGGAGAAACACTTGGGCTCCTTGGCACAGGACGGAACTTCCTTAACAAAGACCCAGAAAGGCTACAAATCAAAGAAAGGTTGGACAAATGGGACTGCATCAAACTGCAGAGCTTCTGATACATAGCTCGCAAGATAAACAGAAAGCCCACAGATTGGGAAAAGATTTTTCCTGGCCATACAATGGACAAAGGCCTCATATCTAAAATATATGGAGAACTAAAAAAATTACATTCATCCAAAACAAAACCTCAAAAAAACAATAGCCCCCTCAACAAGTGGGCTAAAGACTCTAAAAGAGACTTCTCTGATGAGGAAATGAGAATGGCCAAGAGACATGAGAAAGACTCTACACCACTGACCATAAAAGAAATGCAAATCAAAACAACATTGAGATTCCATCTTACCCCTATAAGAATGGCATATATCAAGAAAACTAACAATAACAATTGTTGGAGGGGATGTGGCCAAAAGGGAACCCTACTTCATTGTTAGTGGGAATGTAAACTGGTTCAGCCACTCTGGCAAGCAGTATGGAGATTCCTCAGAAGGCTAAACATAGAGCTCCCCTATGACTCAGCAGCCCCACTTTTGGGCATCTACGCAAAAGACCACAAACAAGAACACACTAAAGCCACCAGCACAACAATGTTCATCACAGTACAATTTGTCATAGCTAGAATATGGAACCAACCCAGATGCCCCTCAGTAGATGAATGGATCAGGAAAATGTGGTACATATACACAATGGAATTTTATGCCTCTATCAGAAATAATGACATTGCCCCATTCATAAGGAAATGGAAGGACTTGGAAAAAATTATACTAAGTGAAGTGAGCCAGACCCAAAGAAACATGGACTCTATGGTCTCCCTTATAGGGAATAATTAGCACAGGTTTAGGCAGTTACAGCAGAGGATCACAAGAGCCCAGTAGCTATACCCTTATGAACACATAAGATGATGCTACTTCTGGCCATTTCTATATATGTGGTGCTGGGGAATCGAACCACACTTTTGCCACTAGGCCATATTCCCAGCCCCTTAATCAAACATTTTTTGTTTCCAGTCCTGGAGCTTGAACTCAGGTCCTGAGCACTGTCCCTGGCTTCTATGTGCTCAAGGCTAGCACTCTACCACTTGAGCCACAGCACCACTTCTGGTTTTTTCTATATATGTGATGCTGAGGAATCAAACCCAGGGCCTCATGTAGTCAAGGCAAGCATTGTATCACTAGGCCATATTCCCAACCCCTAATCAAATATTTCTATTTCAATTCAACTCTTGCATTTTCTTTTTATTTCGATGATTTCCAATCTGTTTCCTCTTCCTTCCCTTCCTCCTTCTCCTGCCTCCTCCCCTCCTCCTTCGTGTCCTCTTTCATTTTTATCTTCATTTTCATCTTGTTGGTATCAGGGCTTGACACACTCTTGCTAAGTGGTGCTCTATTATTTGAACAATACCTTTACCTCTAGGCTCATTTTGTTAGTTTTTTCTATCCTGTGATAGAACCTGTTAAACTTTTCTATCTGGTCTGGCATTAAATCTCAATCTTCCTGCCTTTAGACACCTGAATAGCTAGTATGATACTTGTGGATCCTCTGACTAAGCTGTTATTTTTAAAGAGTTTTCATGTCTTATTTGAGATTTCATAACTATTAACTTATTAGTATCATGTTTTCCCTGAATATATTATTATATTCAATTTATTATTTATACTATTTGTTTATATACTATAAAATTATGGATTTTAGTTGATTTAAGTCATTATTTATTAAATCCAACATATAAAATGTATGAGGGTCAGTTTCTATTAATTATTTTAAAAAGGAATCTGTGTTTTTCTGTGTACTTCAATGTGCAATAATAAATTTTGATTATGCACTGGTTCTTTGGGAAGGTACATTTGATAATTCCCTCAGTTATTCAGTTGTTTGTTTTGTGGTTGAGATCTTGAACAAAGAAAAAACTTAACATGGATCAAAAGCCCAGTATTTTATCAGTGTTCCCTTTTGGTAGAATTCTACTTCTAAATTCTCTTTCTTTTGATTTTATTGACCCTTAGATTTTGGCTTTGTTAGTTCAAGTCTAGTGTTGATATTAATAGAGGTGTAGGCCTTACTCCTCATTTAGTGCCTTTCTTGGATTTCAGATGGTTTTCCTTGCTGATGAGGGCTGTATCTCTATCCTCTGTCAATAGGACTCTTCTCTTCACTGTATTTGCCTGCAGTGGTTGGAAAGTCACCCTAGGAAAGCAGCTCCTTACTCTGACCTCCACTTAATCAGCTCCATGTGTGGAGATCTATAGCAAACATGCAACTTGTCTTGTGAGTTTCTATCTTGTCAGAAGTTAAAGTTTGCAGAACTAAGTGTCCGGTCTTGAAAACACACACTCTTCCAATTTCATGGTTGTGTACCACACAAGGGTGAGTTTAGTTCCAGTTATTTTAAGTGTCAGAAGTAGAAATTTTTGCATGGTCTGTAATTGTCTTATTTGTTGGTTATTTCATACCTCTTATTCCATAAATTAATATGTTATTTCTATATTTTATGCTGGAGAAATAGTGGAATTTTTATATTAAATCAAGATTAGCCACATTGTATCTCTCTGTGTATATGTTATTGTGTCAAATATGGCAACATTTTACCTATTCTGTAGTGCAGGACAAAAGAAATAATGTCTACATTATTATTGCTTTTCTTTTTTTTTTTTTTTTTTTTGCCATTCTTGGGCATTGACCTCAGGGCCTGAGCACTCTCCCTGGCTTCCTTTTGCTCAAGGCTAGCACTCTGCCACTTGAGCTACAGCGCCACTCTGGCTTTTTCTATATATTTGGTGCTGAGGAATTGAACCCAGGGTTTCATGTATGCAAGGCAAGCACTCTACCACTAGGCCATATTCCCAGCCCTATGGGATCTTTTTATTTTATGAAATTTATAACTTTTTTTGCTGGATATAGAGCTTGAACTCAGAGCCTGAGCCACAGCTCCACTTGCAGTTTTCTGCTGGTTAGTTGGAGATAACAGTCTCTTCGACTTTTCTGCCCTGGCTGGCTTAAACCATGCTTCTCAGATCTCAGCCTCTTGAGTAGATAACAGGTGTGAACCACCATTACATGCATGACAAATTATATCTTTACAAATTCATTTTAAAATTATTTTAACAGCATTTAAAAGGCATTTGTAAAGTATATTGACAATTCCCTTGATCTTTTCCCTCTTTTTCCATTTTGTCCTTTGTTTTGCTTTTGATTCAGATTGTCTTTGAAATTTGAATTCTTGAATCTACTTTTTATTTCATGGGTTGAATTATTGCTGGTTGTATAACATTTATGCCTACTTTTATTTTAAGGGTACTTATTTGCATTTTTACATTAAAATTACTATTGGTATAGTAATTCTATTGTATAAATTTAAAAGTATTATTGTCATTGTAATATGGAGATCAGATCTGGCCAGTGCCATCATTGGTTGATGAGGGGTGTCAGATTGACTCCATCTCAGGTTAGTTAAAGAGAGCAGAAGCCTACTCCCTCTTCACTAAGATCTACCCTGCCCCATCCAGGGAAGTTCCCCTGTGATAAGATTGTGCAAACTGCTTGGCCACCTGAGCTGTGGAACATTCAAAGTTAAACCTGTGTCCTCCCATGAGTAGGTGTATCCACTTACATCATGTGAGCCCTGCCAAATCTGTATGCCAATTCTAACTAAAATGATAGGTTGGTTCAAACAGTTGCTATGAGGCAGATTGTAACTCCTTTGGCCACCTGCGTGTGACCTGGCATTCTCTGTAAGTGCTGTAACCTTATTGGCCACCTGAGTGTGGCAGGCTTGACCATGAGGTGTCTGCCTTTATAACCCCACTCCCTGGCCTGGGGCATGGGGTCCCAGCTCCCAAGTCTGGGCCGTAACCCTGGGCGGTCAGTATAATTTTTTTTTTTTTTTTTTGGCAGGAGAGAAAGTTTATAACCGAACTGCTGGCCTGTGGCTGAGATGATTCATAGCCGGAGAGAAGGGAGAGAGGGTCAGTATAATTTTTACTTCCCCAATAAATCCATCTTTTTACTTGAGACTGTCTCTGAGTAGTGGGTGTTGTGCCAAGTCGCGAGACGACCACCAAGAAGGCCACCGAGACTCAGACGATCCGAAATGCAAAAGCAAGGCAAGGCTTTATTTAAGCGAGCTGCAATTCGGGCCTCGTCCTACCCACCGACACAGCGGAGGTTAGGAGGGAGCCTGGAGCTGCGATTACACAGGGTTTATAAAGGCAAAAACAAAGTTACAGCCATCAGGTGTTCAAGCAAGCAAGATTAGGGCATAGGTACAAATCTGATTGGCTCAGGGCTCGAGGCACAGGGCTCGAGGCATTCTAGGGGTGGTTAGAGTTAAGCATTCCCAGCGGTTAGAGTTCTTGACCAGTGGGGCACTAATAAGCTTGCCCTGGGTCTGCTCACAGGGCCTGCTTATCTCAGGTTCACGTGGTAAAGTGGGGTTCGCGTGGTAAAGTGGGGACTGACTTCAAAGTCTGGCACTTTAGTGGGCTCTTGGATGGATGGGGGAATCACCCCCTCAGGCCCCATTACATTGTGGTCCCCTCCCTTGGTGGGACCCCATTACAGTCATGATATTTATTTATACATATATGCAAACATTTATTTAGGGCATTGTCAACACAATTGTGGGAATTTTATTCTATGAGAAATGAACATATTACCAAGTTCTCTTTGATGATAATTAAAAACTTTTACTTCTACTAATAGAATATCAACTTGTATGTCTTGCATACTCAGTAGGATCTATTATACTTTGTTATTTTAGAGAATTTTTGAGTGAAAATGATGTATTGGAGTTGAATTAAATTTTCTTGATGTAGACTAGAATTGAAGTCCTATTTTATTATAATTTCCCAATTTTATCCTACATTTAAAACTTTTTTATTTGGATTTAGAATAAAGTTGAAAATCCATTCCAAAAATCTGAAATCCAAAATTCTGTGGATTCTGAATATTCTGAACACCAACATAATTCTAAAAAATTGCAGTGTTGGATTTTGGAGTCTCTGATGTTACATATTTTTTGGATTGAGAAGGATCAATTTGTAAGTTCTATGAAAATATTCTAAAATTGCTATAAATGATAAATAGGATCCTAAATATTCATACAGCGAGACCAAAGGAGGGTGTTCTGAAGAGAGGATCACAAAAGCTTAATAGTTATGTGTAAATGATCATATAAAATGATGCTTATCAAGATGAATCCCAAGAAATGGGAAAAAAGTTTTCTTTTTAATTACACTGTTTGTGGTTCATTTTATTTCCTTTTTTCTTTGGTTCATTCCCTTCTGCTTTTTTTTTTTTTTAACTTCTTTACCCTTTGTCTTGTATATAAGTTTATCTGATTCAGGGAGGGGAAGAGGAAATACAAATGATGGGATAAAGGGTGTAATAATTCAGCAGTGATACTCACTACACACTGTGTTTGAAATGTACTTGAGGTGAGAGGAGAGTTTGGAGTAGAAACACTGGAAAAGAATAAGGGAGGTATGACACTGTTCTAAAGGGTATGTACTCATTACCTGACCTATGTAACTAACACCTCTGCATATCACCTTTAAAATAAATTTTTTAAATCTAAAAATAATACATTGAATAGAAATTATTTCTAGGCCAATTATTTTCATATTATTCAGGAATAAATTATATTTCATAAGATAATATATAACTTATCTTACATTTTGTACTTGGGCAGATCTCAACAGTATAAAACAGTGAAAATGTATCAATTTAAGTAAAATATATTACATACTTTATGAAATATGATCACATTTTACCTATAGTGTCTTGTGTTTAAATTATGATAAACTCAAGTTTTATATAATTTAAGCCAATTTGATATTTCTAAAACTATATTCATTTTTGTTAAGAACAATGCTCGCATTCTTTATATTGTGTCATGAACAAGTTCATTGGTACATACATTTATTTTTAAGATGTTCATATGAAACAAATTTTGACATTCATTCATAATATAAAGTAATAGTGAAATGATCTTATTTGAAACTATCAAAAAACTCAAAAGGACATCTATGCTTGGAAAATCCAAGTGTTTTGTAAAAAATGAGATGATTTATTGAATGAATAAAGCCCTGTAGCATCCTTCAAATCCTAAGCATTTGAGTATCTTCTGCATCACAATCTCTCATACCCCATCTTCCTGCTTCTGTGAGTTCACATGTCCCTTTAGTGGATAGGGACTCTGGAATTTTTGTGTACTAGGCTTCAACCTTCACATTTCCCTATCTCTAGCAATGTCCTTAAACACTAGTGGGGTTGTATACTTATTACTTTTGATTTAAATACATTTAATTCTAGAAGAACATTCTTTAGATGTTGGAGTAGGAATTAAATAATTAGATCATGGAGTCACTTGACCTTAGATTAAACCATTTAGTTTCAATGGAATTAAATACCTTCCTCCTGTTTAAAAATTCCCTCAATAATCTCATTTTTCCACTTACATTTAATAAGCAGATTTTGGCTATCTGGTGCACATGAAGACCCATATAGGTCAATGATGCTCTATCAGGATTAAAATAGCTACATCACTACAAGCTGTAGAAATATGAAAGATAACAAAACCAGATTTTAAATTCACCAAGCAAGAAGAATGGTAAGAAATAGATCATGAATTTCCCACAAGTCATGGCAAGAGGAGATTGTACATTGTTCCTTTTTATATTCAGAACAATTACTTATATCTGGCATTCTTAATTTACCTAAAAGATTAGTAGCTGAGCCACATGACCCTTCCAAAAAAGAACACAATTTACATTATTCTCTTGTTTTATTTTATTTTTTGGGTTTTTTTTTACAAAGTACTTTGCTGTTCTTTTAGTCTCTTTCCAGTTCTTAAAAATATAGTTTTCTATTTTACTATTTTGATTTTATAAAAAGACATTTTCCTAGCTTCTTTCCCAATAAGTTAACTCCTATTTTAAAAGTAATTTAATCCATGTGTTTCTGATTCATTACACTAAGTCTATCCAAATATTGCTGTCTATAAATATATTAATGGAGAAGAAGGATCTTTTATTGGGTGTTTCAAATGTTTTAGTGCAATAACAATTTGCCAAGAAGGAAAGCAACTTCTAAAAGTCTGATGTTCTTAGTGTGCATAAAATACCACTTACTAAATTCATTCAAACATTTTACTTGAGAACTCTTACCAAAAAGCAAACAGAAACAAAGGACTATATAATTCTCTAAATTGTGATCTTATAATCCTCTCACTGGAGTACATAGATCTTGTTTCCGGATTTTATAACCTAATTTAACTTTTCTTCTGGTTAATATGTGAGTGTTTCTGATTAAAAACAAAAGGAACTCACTTATTACTAAAGCAAGATTTAGCCAGGTGGTAGAAACGAATGCTTAAAATGCTGGCTATTTGATAGGCTGAGATCTAGAGGATGCTGATTTGAGGCAAGCCTGAACAGAAAATTCTGCTAAATAACTAGCAAAAAATCCAGATTGGGGACATGACTTAAGTGGCAAAGAGTAAGGAGGAGAAGAGAGTGTTTCACTTGGATTGTTGCTGAGTAGAAAGAAAATAATAGTATTTTCATATGCCAAGGGGCATTACCCAATTAAAGTGAAATAACAAGGAGAAATCCATCTGGCTTTTCACAGTAAGTGTGACATTTCTCTTCATTTATCCATCTTATCTACTGAGTGTGAACAATTTTTTAAACTTATTTCAATAGTTCATCATGCAAATGAAAACAATAATGAAACAGCAACTAAAATAACAAAATTTTCCTCCACTATGTACTCACTAACAAATATAAGAACGTAAAGAGTTAGAACTAACTTCACCATTGACCAATTGCTTGACTTTAGTTTTCCAACTCCTCTCACACCTAGTCTCTGTCTTTGAGAAGATAATAATAGATATCTGTGTTTCATTAAAAATAGAAATAATTATGTGGTGCAGGAAACTTATGCCTATAATTTCATCTTCTTTAGTGGCCAATATCTGAAGATCTCCATTTGAAGCCAGCCCAAGCAGACAAATCTGTAAGACTTTTCTCAAATTAACCACCAGCCAGCCTTAAGCAAAAGTGCTAAGCAAGAACACAAGGCCCACAGTACTGGTACAAAGAAAAAGAAGAAAGTTACCTAAAAATTATATTCTTAATTTATTATAAAAAGAGAAAAGAATAAATTATTTAGTTCTAGGCATTAATAGGTTTCCTGCTGTTAGCAGATTCATTTCAGTAACAGAACTTTAAAAGAAAATTTGAAAATTGCTGTTAGATTTTTTTTTTAAATCAGTTTCTTTTCTTTTCTTTCCCTTGGTTTAGTGCCAGTCCTGGGTCTTAAACTCAGGAACTAGGTGGTGTCCTGAGCTTTTACACAAAGGTAGTGCCCTATATTGGAACCACCATTCCACTTCTAGGTGTTTCAGGAGACGAAGTGATTAATGGACTTGCCTGCCTTGCCTGGCTTTGCGCCACAATTCTCAGATATTAGTCTACTGAGTTGCTAGGATTATAGGCATGAGCCATCAGCTCCCATCAGTTGTTAGTATTTTCCATGACCAGATACTTGCATACATTATTTCCAATATTTCTCCATTAATTACTGGTAACATAAAAAGAATTCTTAAAAGACTGCTACTTTCATGAGTATTTACCTATATGGATTAGCTTACATAAAAAAATGTAATTGATAGTTATCTTCCTTTGACCTCCTCAATTTCGATAAAAAAAACACTCTCTTTTTCTTTTCATTTATGAAACAACAACTCATAATTTGGATTCAATTGATATCCTTTGAAATAATAAGGCCAATTTTTTTTTTTAATGAGAACAAAAATAGAAATGCTATTTCCTTTGGTTCTTTAGCCCATTTGATATAGTCCATCCTTTGGGGTTTTCTTTTTATTGGCATTATGAATACTTCCTTATTTTCAGATTGACTTTTTCTGTTCTCTGCTTTAGATGAGTATTGCATTCTTTAAGGAGCTTGGGCTTCTATTGTGAGACACTAATACCAGTAAGTAACAGCCTTATGCAACACTGTCATGGCGGAATTATATTCCTCATCAAGTTCTTGTGTTGAAGTCTTTTTAAATTAAATTAAATTTGTTAACATAAAAAGTGTGAGATTATCCCAGTGTCTAAATGTAGGTGTATACACACAGATACACACACACACACATACACACACACACATTTACATGCAAATCCACACAAGCACATTCACAGATAAGTTACTGCTATTCTAAACTAACTTCTGACACTAAGAAATACTATTTTGGTCCAGTGTGGTACATCAATCACTTATGCATTTTTTTTTTTTTTTTGGCCAGTCCTGGGGCTTGACCTCAGGGCCTGAGTACTGTCCCTGGCTTCTTTTTGCTCAAGGCTAGCACTCTGCCAACTTGAGCCACAGCGCCACTTCTGGCCTTTTCTATATATGTGGTGCTGAGGAATCAAACCCAGTGCTTCATGTATACCAGGCAAGCACTATTGCCACTAGGCCATATTCCCAGCCACTGCTATGCACTCTTATACTGCTGGAAATACATTTTAAAAAAGAACATATCATCTCATTAATATTTGGAAACTAAAAATATGCAACCTGTATAAGTCAATGAGAATGGAGTAGGAACAATGAGGAAATGTTGGTCAAAGATTTTCAGTTTAAGTTAGACAAGAGGAATATGTTTGGTTATCTTTTGCATAGCATGATTATTCTATGATGATTATGTTAATTATGTTAATTAGCTTAATTTATTCAGTCCAGAGTGTATATATATATCAAAACATCTAATTAGGGGCTGGGGATATAGCCTAGTGGCAAGAGTGCCTGCCTCGGATACATGAGGCCCTAGGTTCGATTCCCCAGCACCACATATACAGAAAATGGCCAGAAGCGGCGCTGTGGCTCAAGTGGCAGAGTGCTAGCCTTGAGCGGGAAGAAGCCAGGGACAGTACTCAGGCCCTGAGTCCAAGGCCCAGGACTGGCCAAAAAAAAAAACAAAAACAAAAACAAAACATCTAATTATACTCCATAACTTTATATCATATATGTATTTTTGTTTGTTTGGTTTTTTTGGTTGGTTGTGGGACTTGAACTCAGGGCCTGGGTATTTTCCCTGAGTCTCTTTGTGCTCAGGGCAACCACTCTACAACCTGAGACACAGCAATACTTCTGGTTCTTGCGTAGATTGGAGATAAGAGTCTCATGGGGACTTTTCTGTTCTGGCTGGCTTCAAACTGTGATCCTCAGATCTCAGCCTCCTGAGTAGCTGAGATTACAGGCCTAAGCTACTGACCTCCCAGGTGTATTCATATATATTTTTTTTTTTGCCAGTACTGGGCCTTGAACTCAGGGTCTGAGCACTGTCCCTGGCTTCTCTTTGCTCAAGGCTAGCACTCTGCCACTTGAGCCACAGTGCCACTTCTGGCCATTTTCTATATATGTGGTGCTGGGGAATGGAACCCAGGGCTTCATGTATAGGAGGCAAGCACTCTTGCCACTAGGCCATATTCCCAGCCCCCTGTTCATATCATTTTTATTTGTGAATTACAAATAAAAATAAAATAAACACACTGCTTAAGAAAAAGAAGAGAAAAATTTGGTGAATTTTTTGGTCTCTTTGACTCTTACATGCTGGCCTTCCTATTATCAAGGATATTACAATGTATGTTTGAAGCAGTTGAAACAAGATGGGTGGTCCCAGGATAACAAAGAGGTTAATGTCATGGAATGTGATACCAGTGGAGGAAGGACTTATTGTATTTGGGAGGATTCCAAAATCCATGTGTTATTACAAGGACTTGCATTTTTAGTCATATTTCCTTATAATTTGTTGTAATTACTGAAGAATTTCAAACACCATCCAAAATAGGCACTACAAGATTGCATTTTCATTTTAGTTTGTCTTGCTGTTGCATACCTAAAGAAAAATAAATAAAAACCCTGAAAAGCAGCCAATTCAAATATTGCACACCTGGCTCCCATTTGTTATAAGATTATCACTGGGAAAAAAACAAAAAGATTCTTGACTTTTACAACCCTCCATCGTGCGGTCTCTTCAGCAGTATTCCCACCCTAACCTGGTCCTTTCATAACCAAAGACAAAAGAAAATCCTCAGAAAAAAAATGCATTTACAATCTCCATATTAAGGTCTCCCTCTCCTGGCCCCCAAACTCAATGACAACATTTAAAACAAAGGTATAAAAAAGGAAACTTGATAGAAAGAAACATGCTGTGTTTCTTCCATACTCCCACCCACGTGTAACGATAAAACTAAAATATGACAAAAACATTTTCCTTTGGCAGAAGAGTTTTGCTTTTCTTTTGGAGAGACCAAGGCTCCATAAAGGAAAAAAAAAAAACACAACAAAACATTTCTCCCTTGAGTTCTTTCAATTTTAAAAATGTTTGAGTTTCTTAAATATGCAATTGGATTAGGAAATCATGAAGAAAAACACAACAGAACAGACTGCCAGAAAGGCTGCCTGCTGCCTAGGTGTGTCTAGATTTAACCATTCCATTTTGCTTTAGTTCTAAATTGTAATTTCTAATTACAATTGGCTTTCCAGGTTCATTGGGCCTGTGGAAAAAAGTAAACACAGAGAAATGAATTCTAAGTGTAGGATTGTATTCAGAGAGATGTCATGATCAGCTAACCCAATAGCTCTCATTCCCACAGATTCTTTAGTATCTCAGATATTAAGTAGTATGCTGCCTTTTCTTCAAGAGCTATGCACATATATTTGAGTAATAACCTTAACTCACTTAAAAGCATCTACATATTTAAAAACCTAGATTCAAAGCAAATTCTAGGGTGCAATTCATACAGATCTGTTCATTCTTTTTAAAGTCCTTCTTAATGTCATTCTACCTAGAGAAATATAATTGCCTGTCCTCCATAGTTTCTGCAAATACTTGTGCTTGAGAATAATATCACTGCAACTGAAACAAGCTTTGGATAACCTGTCAGATGTACTGAGACCAAACACAATTCTATGTTGGTTTCCTTTTTATTTTTCATACATAATTTAGATCTATGTTTTCCTGTGAGATCTAGAAAGAATTTTCATTACCAATGGTGATAGGTTTAATTGTGAAATAAGGAAAACTGAGCAAATAAGTTGAACTGATCAAGTCTAAATGTATGGCTATGGAAAGACAGTTGGAAATGCAGAAAACTTCCAGCATAGTGCAAATGGGAATTGAAAACTTGAGATTAAGTAGATGCAACTATCTTTATGGGAGTTAACTGTGAAGGAAAAGTTAGGAGTTAGAGGGAAGAGATATGATGGGTTTATGATTATGAGATTAAAAAGTGAGTGGGAAGAGTATTTCTTGACCATTCATTTACTAAGAAGTATCAATATCCAAATGTGTACATAAGCAAACTCCACAAGTATAATCACTAACACATGACCATCAAGTTAAAAAATGGGAAAACATATCAAAGAATCAGTGGTCAAAATGAAAAATACAAATACAGTAAATACATGAAAAAATGTGAACTCCTGTGGTCATAAAGGAAATGTAAATAAAAAGATATTAAGATTCTATCTTACTCTACTAAAATGCTTTACATGAAGAAGGTAAACAACAGCAAATATTGGCAAGGATGTAGGAAATATGAACCCGCTGGTTTGAATGTAAATTAGTTCAATGACCATGAAAATTATTATGAAAATTTTTTTCAAAAGAATACAGATGAAACTATTGTATGATCTTTCTTTCATTCCTGAACTTATATTCAAAGCAATGCATTCTTCCTACAGACTTACTTGCACATGAGATTTATTGTACTAATATCAACTGATGAATTCATGAAGAAAAATTTGTACATATATATGGTAGGATATTATTTAGTCATAAAATAATGAAATTATGTTTATTTCAGGTAAATGGATGGAACTGAAGACAATCAAGTTAAGGGAAATAAGATAGATTGAGAAAGAAAGTACTGCATTTTTACATGCAGAATCTAGACCTAAAATAATGAAAGACATGAGTGAGATGGAGCATGTGTAGGGGAGGCAGCCAAAGTAGAGGTGATGGGAAGGACCAATATAATGAAAGTATTTGTATGCATATATGAAAATGGCTTGATGAAACCTATTGGATTGCTTCAAGAGGAAGAAAGAAGAGAAAGACAATGAGAGCAGTAAATTTTTGAGAGCCTAGTTAGTGCAGTCTCGCGTCTCCAAATTCATGTCATTTCTCTAGGGTAACATTAAATCACCAGCTCAGAAGACAATCATAGTTTCTTCTCTCCTGCAATAATAATGAGATAATTACTCTGCAAGATCAAAAAGACTATCTTACTTGAATCAAAGCTCCACTTCTGTTTTTCTGTGATTAATAGAATGGTCTGTCTGGCTTCAAACCACCATCCTCACAGCTCATCCTCCTGAGTAGGTAGGATACCAGGTATGAGCTACTGGTACCAGGCTGTAATTTTAAAAAATGTTTTACAAACCATAAAATCAAAATAATAAGATTCATTATTTAACAAAACCAATATAATTTATTTAAAACTTATCAAATACATAAACTCATTTGTTAATTAGTTGTTATAAAATATATATAACTTTTTAATATGTACAAAAAGTTCTAAAAATATTGATACCCTCAATTTTTAGAAATTTATCTTATAATTAGTGATAAAAGTTTTATATGAAATGATTTATATATATATGATTACACTATAATTTTTTAGATCATCCAACTCACCAGTAATCATGAATCTGATATTAAAATATTATATTCACATTAAAGCATATTATGAACCAAAATATGGTTGAGAATAAGGTAGCACATTAAAAAGTATTGACATCAAAGTTTCAAGCTCTTAATGAATATCTTCTGACTTTAAAAAAAAATTAAGACAAAGTAGGCTATCTGGGCTTTGCTTGCTCTTGCCTATAATCCTAGCTATTAAGTAAACTGAGATCTAACGATAGTGGTTTATAGCCAGTCTGGGAAGAAAAGTCCATAAGACTCTTCAATATACTACTTAGAAGAAGCCAGAATTTACGGTGTTGATCAATGGTGGAGTGCTAATCTTGAACAAAAAGAAGATCAGGGACAACACCCAGGCCCTGAGTTCAAGCCCTAGGATCAGCACAGAAAAAATAAATAGTAGGCTATAGAAATGTATATGGTCCAGTGCATTCATTTTAATAAAGTTAATTTAAAAAGATGGAAAAGATGGTAAAATAGCACTAGACATTCCAGTGTATTTTAGCTTGACATAGTTCCTTAAGTATTTCTTTTAAGGTGCATCTGTTATCAACACATTATGTAAATATTTTCATGGAAAGTCTTTAATTTCAGCTTCCTTGTTTGAAAAAAATAGTTTTACTTGATCAAAAATCTCTATTTAATCGTGAAGAACAGTGTGGGAGGAATATCATTAACAAATTTCAAATTCTATTACAAAGCTTTGGTAATAAAACAATTTGGTACTAGAAACAAGAACAGGTTGAGGGCCCATAGATGTAAAGAAGACCGAGAAATGAACTCAAAGACCTAGAGTCACCTAGTATTTGCTAAGGAAGCCAAAAACACAAGATGAAAGAAAGACAGCTTCTTCAAAAAATGGTGCTGGCAGAATTAGCTATACACATACAGAAAACCAAAGCTAGAACTTTATATATCATCATGTACCAGAATCAATTACAAATGGATCAAAGACATCAATGTAAATCCAGATACCTTGAAAATATTACAGGAAGAAAGATGGAAACTCTTAAGGCCTCTTTGGCACTGGTAGAAACTTCCTAAGTAAATATTCAGAATCACAACAAATCTAAGACTGGGCTTGAGTCACACTGAAGAGTGTCTGCATGGGAAAGAACATAGTTAGCAAGATAAATAGAAAGCCCTCAGAATGGAAGATCTTTACTAGCTATGCAGCATAGAAGGGACTCATATTAAAACCCCTAAAACAAATCCTAAAAGAAACAACAACCCAATTAATAAGTGGGCAAAAGACTTTAAGAGAGACTTCTCAGAAGAGATAAGGATGGGCAATAGACACAGCAAATCAAACAATATTGGGATTTCACTTCAAAACTAACGATAACAAAAGCCAAAAGGGAATGCTATTACACTGGTGGTGGAAAGCTAAACTTGTCCAACCACTTTGGAAAGCAGCATGGAGGTTCCTTAAAGACAAAACATAAAGCTTCATTATGATGCAGCAATCTGACTCCTGTGCATTTATCCAACTGACCACAAACCAGGTCATACTAAAGCCACCAGCACAACCATGTTCATTGCAGCATTGTTTACCACAGCCAAGACAGAATCAACTCAGATGTTCCTCAGTGGATGAATGGATCAAGAAAATATGATATAGGTAGGTAGGGAGATAGATAGATGATAGATAGATAGGTAGATAGATATATCTATAGTGAAAATTGATTTTCCAGGAGAAAGAATGACATTGCCCCATTCATAAGGAAATGGAAAGACTTAGAAAAAATTATATTAAGTGAATTGAGCCAGACCCACAGAAAAACAGATTGCATGTTTTGCCTCATTTGTAATAATTAGAATGTGCCTATAAATGTACATATAAATCTAATGGATAGTAAAGTACAAAAAAAATTACACTTGGACATGATTAAACAGGACTCTGAATGTTCACACAGTGAGGCCAAAGGAGGATCACAAGGTCTCAATACATGATGTTTATCAGAATGAACTCCAAGAATTGGAAGAAAGAAAATTTGGGGTTATTTTACCATTTTCCCCTTAGTTGCTGTTTGTGATTTCTGTACATTTTGTCTTTTATGCAAGTTTATCTGATTTTGGGAGGGGAAGGGGAAGCACAGAAATGGTGGGGCAAACAAATGCAGCAGTGATACTCCATAGAAAAAATGTTGAAAATGAACTTGCAATTTGTGGGGGAGAGGGCAGGAAGGAAAAAAAAAAAGGAAAATTGGGAGAAAATAAGGGAAGAAGTGACACTGTTCAAAAAGAAATGTACTTACTACATGTTGCCCCCATACCTTCTCTTTCATTTAATATGTACTTCGTAAGCTTTTACTGTTAGATTTGACATCAGTTACCTCTCAAGTAGTATCTATTGCCTGGATTTTAAAATCCATAATGTGAGTCATATTTTTGTATTGTGGAAGTTTTCACAATTTTTTGAATCTCAACTTTTGAGAGCCCCTTTTTTATTCATTCTGGATTCAGTTTCTCTTACTCCTGGGTCTGTTTTTATTATTTGTTTAGTGATTCCTTGCTTTGTTTCCATAAAGTTTATCCATCTTCCAGCACTACTACCTTAATCATGTGCACCTTTGAGTTTGTTTAGCCTGAAATGACAACGATACTTGTAGGAAGCTATACTCCCACTTTCCCCTGGCTAGCCCTGGCTATTAAGCCCTATGCACATAGTTCACCAATTGAGCTCTTGACACATATAAAGTTCTTTAAAAATAATTCAATCATACTGTAACTTCTTAGACATGGCAGTCCACATTTACTTGTAGTTTCAACCTTATCATTTTCAAACTATTAACTTAAAAATTCTATAAATAAATTTATACATTTTAACTAATCCATTACATTGTGTTTAGTAATTGTGTCTTTATAATTATTTTTGTTATCTTGTGCTATGGATAATTTAGTATGGC
This sequence comes from Perognathus longimembris pacificus, assembly GCF_023159225.1. Taxonomy (NCBI): domain Eukaryota; kingdom Metazoa; phylum Chordata; class Mammalia; order Rodentia; family Heteromyidae; genus Perognathus; species Perognathus longimembris. Next base: position 22,525,510 of record NC_063182.1, on the reverse strand, counting down.
CTGGTTGGTGGTCAGTTGGATAAATGCACAGGAGTCAGACTGTGGCATAATGAAGCTTTATGTTTAGTCTTTATGTTTAGGTCTGTATAGGAGTAAGCAGCATAGAAGAGTTTCAGGAATCCCTTGGGATGTTGGAACATATTCCTTCTGGGAAAGGTGTCATTGATGTAGATCCCGATTTTCCTGTCTCATATTTGTGCCTGTCTCTATTTGTTTTAGGAAAGCTGTCTTATTCCATTGCTTCTTTCCAGGAATGTGCGCTATATTCTACCTGAGAGCCAATAATCCTAGGACTAACAAGCCATTCTAACTTTTATTCATTAGGTGCATGAATCTCCATGAAATCACTTTTCACCACAGTTTTCACCATTTCTTAGAGTCCTTTTATCTTTAAAATCCTCAGTGCTCTGTTGTACATGACCAGGGGCTGTCACCTGTCCCGTAAACAAAAGCTCTGAGCATACACTTAGGAGACAAAAATAGTGACAAAGCCAAGCTTTTCTCTGAGTGACATTCTGGTTCTAGTTGCTGAACATTTTTGTGGGGAGAAAAGGGAGGAGAGGAAGCAATCTGATATCTGGTGGTTTGCCTGTTTTCTGTTCCAGACATAGATTCTGAACAGGAAGGCAGGTTATTTCATCCTAAGATTCTTGGCTCCCAGATAGAATATACCTAGTGAAGGAATGGGATGTAGTAAGGAGTTCCAGATATGGACCAGGGTGTCAGCAGATGGCAGCAACAGATTTAGCTTATGAAATTCTAGTGGTGAGAGCTGTGATTGAACTCACTTTGACCTCGGAGTCCAGCACCTGGAGATAGGCTAATGAGTGCTGAAGTCCTACTTGTCCTTAGAAGAAAGTCTTGTATGGAGAAATCATGTTCTTGTCTGCCACAGCCTTGGTGCAAATACTAGATATTTTCATCTTTCACTTTGAGCTTTGTAAATAGTCTTCAATAAATAGTCTTCATTAAAAGCTTTTTGTAGTATTGTTTCCATAGCTTAGTAAAATATTATTGTTTCTACAATTTTAACTGATTTTGTAAGGACAAAGGAAGAAAAAGCCATTTATGCTTCTTTCAAGACATAATCTCCTATACTTTTAACTTGTGGGATGGCTTTCAGAGACAATAGAGTAACAAGATTAAAGAGAAAACCTGATGATATAGAGGAGGAAAATAATATTCTACACACTTGGTAAGTTTTGAGATTAAATGCAAAATTAAGATGCTATGGTAAGAAATGTGAATAAATAGTAAGTCTGTCCCCTGATCCCCTGAGGAGGAAAGAGTGGGAAGATTTGTGACATAGGCTTTAAAGAATAGATATGTATTTTTTTCTTTTGAAGAGAATGTATACTGTAGGTATCTGAGGTGTTTTCTTGGATTGTTTCTTAGAAACAGAATTAAAGGACCTATGCAATTTTGTAACTGAAATTATAGAAGTAGTGAAAATGTTTCCTGTTATTTTCTTGAAGGCAGAAGTATGAAAAATAATTTAGATTATTTCCATATTGAAACTTCTTCAAGCAGGTATGATACCAGTGACTAGATAGGAAAATGTAGGCTATTAGTTAAAATTGGATTAAATCTTGGTATGGAATATTCTTTTGAAATATAATTTCCTATAATAAATTAGAAGAAAGAGGGAGTTGTTGCATTCAAGTTCCCAAAGAAGCCAAAAGAATAGTTATAGTGGAAGAATGTGAGCAAGAAGTCTAAAATGAGCAGAGATTGTTGGAATACAGGTTTTTTGATTTGGTGACTGAAACAAAGTTTGATATCAAGACTGTAAATTGGAGAGCAAGAACACTGTCATTCAAAAGGATGACAAAAGAAATGTGACAATTTTATATTAGGTGTTCCCTCATATGAAAACCATTTGGGATAGTGACTGAATCAGGGTTAGAGAGACGGAAAAAAGAAGTTAACATGCCTTAGGAAAACCAAGACATGGACCAGGATGTCAGCAGATGGCAGCAACAGGACTATCTTATCAAGCTCTTTAAATATAAGTAGGCTTTAAATCGAAGTGCTTTAAATCCAAGTGTACAACCACATGGAATTAGATGAAGTGTTTTCAGACAAGAAATAATGTGTTATAGGGAAGAATACATACTGGTGTTTTATCTCAGAGCAACATGTTCAGTCTGATTTAAGTTTTATAAAATAATAAAAATAAAGAATAATATAGATTGATAATACAATTAATAAAAACCCTATGTAGAGAGTCTTTGGTTTATTTTTAACTTACTTTTAATGTGCTGTTTAAAGTGTTTAAAATGAACACACAGAATTTTGTTGTTCAGCATAAGAAGTAGGTATTTTCCTGATCAAAATGCAATTATTCCCAATCTTTCACCAGCAAAGTCTTATCTTACCTACTGCTAATGTAATTTTAGTCAGAAGCAATCTATAAAGCTCTATGTAAAATGTAGAATGAGAAGTTAACAAAGAATATCGGGAAACTTTTCTCCTACTTTATAAATAAAAGGTGTATATTACTCAAAAAGTAATAAATGTGTCTATCACTTCTGATGATATCTTTTGCTTTTATGACAACGTAAACAAGTATATGCACAAATCTCTATTTCATCTGATTTGCAGCTAAATATCAATCTCATTAACTCCAGATTCGTGATAGTGAAGTACTGTATAGCAGGGGAAAATTCAATAAATTAAAATCACTCAAGCTTCATTGTATCTATGAATGAATGTGGGGAAAACTAATATTCTTCAGTTTTACTTACATTGCAGATTCAGGTAAAGGATATTTAGTGACACATTAAAAAGTCATTATGTAGAAATCAGATTACAGTGCTTGATGCAGTGCTTGGCTAACATCTCTTGAATTCCTAGCTACCTTGGGAGGCCGAGATTGGGAGGATGTAAATTCAAGGCCAGCAGGGGGAGGGAAAAGTTAGCAAGACTCTCTATTAACCAGAAATCAGGCATAATAGAGGGAATCTGTTACTCCAGCTATATGTGATATGTAAGTAGTAGGGATTCAGTCTAAGAATGCTCTTGGAAAAAAATTTGAGACACTACCTGACAAAGAACTAAATCCCAGGTGGAAACCTTAGACTTGAGATACAGTGACCAGGAGGTCTTTGGTATATGTGTATACACACACACACACACACACACACACACACACACACACACATATGTACACTTTGCACTCTTTCCCTCCCACTTCAAGTTGGGAGACTCAGGCCAGGACTTCCTGGGCACTTGCTCACACACGACCTGGAGCATGGGGAAAGAGGCAGCCAGCCACATCAGAGCCCTGACATCCTGTGCTGTACCCAGAGGCTGACACTTTCTACAAAGAACCCCAGGACTGTGGGGTCTCTGAAGTCATAGTCACCGCCTGAGATGAGAAGAATGTTTCAACGCATAGCAGTCCTCTGACCAGCTGTCCTGTCCTGCCAGGTCCTGTCTTGTCGCCCTGCTAAGTGAGGTTTGAGCTGCTTGCTCTGCATCTTAACCCTGGGCTGGACGCTGGCCAGTGTTGCCAGTGTCTAGAGAATTCAAAGTCCTAACAAAATCTCTTTTCCTACCAACAAAGAAATTACAAAAATATCCCTAATTTACAATATGTGACCAGAAGTATCTCTCATTTGACTTTTACCCACTAACTAGAATATAAGGAGGCAGGTATTTCCAGTATTTCAATTCCCACTCAGAATGTACTGAGTTTATAAGATTTCCTGAACAGCACTGAAGTTGTGGTTATCTTAACAGTAACTTGAGTAATATATTAGTACTACTACTACTATTCATCATCATCATCATCATCATCATCATCATCATCATCATCATCATCATCACTGTGGTTTGAACTCTGGGCTCTGCTTTTGCTAGGCAGATGCACTACCACTGGGGCCATGCTTCCAGGCTTTTTGCTCTAGTTACTTTTCCATGTGGTTTGGCATTTTACCCAGGCTAGTTTTGATCACAATATTGTTCCTTTTTACTTCCTGCCATAATTTGAACAAGAGAGGCATGCTAACTCTTAGTCAAGATAGAGTTTTGTGAACAGTTAGGTAAGGGCTGCCTGAGAATTGTATTGCCTTCTGATCTTTACCACCTGAGAAACTAGGATTAAAGGCGTGAGTCACCAGTACACAGCCATTTTGAACGATGTTTAGTTACATAAAAACCAAACAGAAATGGAAAATTGTAGGAAACAGGGAATATGCTTGATTATTTTGATTTCTAATACCACCTGATTCACATAATATTCAAAATGTGAGCATTTTCACTTTGTTCTAAATAACCTAGTTACTTCGAGTTTTTCACAAAGAAAATCTTCTTAAGATTCTATTGGTATTGTCTGTGTTGTTTCAAATTGCGGGTGAATCTAGGATTAGCAATGTGTATTTATTTTTTACAAAACACTTTTCTATCTCAAACTGATAGTCACTACTTTATTTAGAAATCATTATGTTTAGCACAAAAAATGCACAACACAACAAAACAATACAAAACTCATAAAACTTGCTAAGCTGATATATCTCTCTCCTGTTTTTACCCTTTGCTTTTCTTTCTTTTTATGTTTTCTGTGGTACTTGGGATCAAAACCTGGGCCTCATTCCACATCCTGTATATTTTTCTTCAGGAAGATAAAGGGTGTGTGTGTGTGTGTGTGTGTGTGTGTGTGTGTGTGAATGACGGATTTTTTTCCAATAGCCCTTGTCTTTCCTCACCCAGAACATATTGAATTTATATAATTTCTTGAAGAGCATTATCCTTCATATAAGACTGATACAAGAAAAATAAAAAATTTCAAAACACTTTCATGTAAACTTAACTGCTGTTACTATCATTGATCTCCTATGTTTTCCAACTGGAATGAAAAGGTACATTCTGAAGTTTGCTCATAGAGGAAAGAGACCTATGTTTAGTATCAAAGGAAAACTTAAAATTTGATCTTTCAGATAATACGAAAGACAAACTGCAGTTCCAGAAGGAATACTTCCCAGATAAGTTTACTTACTGTCAAGATAAATGGTATATTTGAAGGAGAGGGTAATAGCGGGTGTGAGAGAGGAAACTGTGCGCTTGATTCTGTATCGGGGGACCAGCAGGAAAGCCCACAGTGAGTACATAACCACAGCAATCAGTTCCTGTTCTAGAAAGTGGAAGAAAAGAACATAAAAGAAAGACCTCTAATAAGTGGACTTCCAAGTAAAGAGTGTATTATGTGACCAAGACATGCTGCGGGGTCTATTCTGTTTTGGGTAGGACTCTATGCTGCTGATGTTTCTAAGTGCTTCATCTCTGTGTTCCTGAAGCATTATGGACATGTGTTCACTTCTTGATTTTGTTGCTGTGTTTATAGTCATTAAAGAAGTCGGATATAAAACTAATAATTTTGAAAAATTAACTTTTTCTTAGTATGATATTTGATAGACTGGCCATTAATAGTTCTTTGCTTAAATTTATTTTTATTTAATTGAAAATATGTGACTTGAAAATCTTGAGCTTTTGTTCTTACCTTCCTTAAATAGCTTGTAGGCAGGAGGTAGTTGTTAGGGTGCAGCTGAGAAGAAAAGAACAAAAACATAAGAGGACATTACATTAATCAAGATATATGTTACTCATAAAGATGTGTATGTTCAACATCTTAGGTAATGTACATTTAGTGAGGATGGGCTGAATTCTTGACACAAGAGAAAGGGGTTTTGACAGAGCACTAAAATAAATCAGAAAATAAGGAAAGCAGATAGCAGGATAGAAAAACGTTGGGGGAGAAATTCTAACATAAAAATCACTTGGACCTCTTTAAGTCTGCTTCCTGAGTAGCCACAAGCCATCAAACTTGGCCACCATTACTAATTGTTAAGAGTAGCCAGTGTTTCCTGGTTACTTAGTATGTATTAAGCATAGGCTGGACTTTCTTACATTATTTCACTTAATCCACATAGAAAGTTATTGGTCTTTTTATTTTAATAATGTTCCCAGTGAGGTAAATCATTCTCTTTTTCAGTCCCTTTACTGACAACTTTGACAGTCCAACTGACTTCGACTAAACAACATTAGAATATATGAAGGAAAAAGAGTCTTATCACAGGTTGAAGCTTGAAGCTTGCCCTCTTGAAATGCTTTTTTTTTTTTTTTTTTTAGCATAGGAAGGAATCTGGTCTAGCCCCTTAAGATGAAAGACCTTAAGGCAAATAAGGCATAGCTGACATGTGCCAGTGCGATCCCCTTTGAACTCACCACTAGAAAGCAGCTATGTGAGTTAATTCAGGCAAGGTTAACAACATTTAATCTATGGAATTGTGAGAAAATATATTCTTATTGTTTCAATGATTAGGCTTTGAAGTGATGTGTTACTATGTAATAAACAACTTATATAAAAATATATGCCAGAAACGTGGTAGTCCTTTGAGAAATATAAACAATACAATACTAGTCTTGGAAAGAGGTAGAAGTAAAGACTGGGAAAGGTGAAAGGAGATTATGCTGTAAGTGGAGAAAGGAATAGAAAACAGACACTGATGACAGAAAGATAATAGCTCATGTTTTATATTAATCACACCACTGGAAACTTAGCCACTGATATTATATGTATGATAAGGTATTGGAAAAACCAATGTAAAAATATCCATGAAAAAATGCCAAATGACTCCGGAGTAGCTGGCAAGAAGGTACAGTCCTATACACAGACATCATGATTGTCATCAACTTAAAGATGAAGAAATTCGACATCAATGGAAAAACTTGCTCTAGTTCATTGAAATAGTAGTTGTTATGTGCTAGATGGGCTGGATTGTTTATGGTCTCCTGGGGATTTGTTTTTAATATTATATAACAGTATCACTCCCTCCTAGTTTTTTTCTCCCAGTTTTCCCCCTCCCAATGTTTCCCCCCAACATAATGTGTAGTGGGTTTCAGTGCTGAGTTAGTTCAACTTTTTTCCCCACCATTTTTGTTCTTCCCTTTCCCCTCACCAAATCAGAAAAACAAGATAAAGGTACAGAAATAAAAACAAGAACTGAAGGGTTTCAAAGATTAAAAAAAGAAGAAGAAAAAAGAGAAAAGAAAAGAAGAAGAAAGAGAAGGAGAAGGAGAAGGAAGAGGAGGAGGAGGAGGGAGAGGAGGAGGAGGAGGGGAGGAGGAGGGGAGAAGGAGGAGGAGGAGGAGGGGAGGAGGGGAGGAGGAGGAGGGGAGAAGGAGGAAGAGAAGGAGGGGAGGAGTGGGAGGAGGGGAGGAGGAGGAGGGGAGGAGGGGAGGAGTGGGAGGGGAGGAGGAGGAGGAGGAGGGGAGGAGGGGAGGAGGGGAGGAGGAGGAGGGGAGACGGAGGAGGGGAGAAGGAGGAAGAGAAGGAGGGGAGGAGTGGGAGGAGGGGAGGAGGAGGAGGGGAGGAGGGGAGGAGTGGGAGGAGGGGAGGAGGAGGAGGAGGAGGGGAGGAGGGGAGGAGGAGGAGGGGAGACGGAGGAGGGGAGAAGGAGGAAGAGAAGGAGGGGAGGAGTGGGAGGAGGGGAGGAGGAGGAGGGGAGGAGGGGAGGAGTGGGAGGAGGGGAGGAGTGGGAGGAGGAGGAGGAGGAGGAGGAGGAGGAGGAGGAGGAGGAGGAGGAGGAGGAGGAGGACGAGGACGAGGAAGACGAGGAGGAGGAGGTGCCAGCAATACAATACAAACACCTCTTGTTTTCATTTCTTGGAGTTCTAACTCAAATATCGGCTGAGCTCTTTTAAGACCTTTTTCTTTTTACCCTGAACTTTAGCAATATCTACTTGAAAAACTTATTTCTGCTTTTTCGTTCCTACTTTGTTCTTGAACATTTTAAATGAACTTCTGGAAAAAAGAATTTTCTCAGGCCATATTTATCCTGAAGTATTCTTATTGTTTTTTTCTATCTAGTTAGATTTATGCATTCTAAGTGTCTATAAGTGCCCTTTACCTGTCCTTTTCTTTCATCCTCTTTTAAACAAGCTCTGCTTTGCCTAATCAAAACTCTCAGACACGTATCTCCTTCTAATGAACATGTGTGTTATATTTTGTCTCATATAATGCCCTTCCATGTCCTTTCTTAAGCATTCTCACTCAGTGTTACCTGCCAATACCAGATCTAACAGATAGGCTTCAATTAGAACACAACCTACAATCAAATGGCTATTGTCTTCGTAGGCCATTGCTTTGAAATTATTGCTATTATCATTTTCATAGGGAGGGCAGCTGCCTAAGAGACTTTACAAGAGACTCAGGGGACTAAAAAGAAGCATTATCTTTACAGTGTTCACTCTGTAGCCTCATCCAGCTATGATATCATTTGTGAAGTAATTGAAAGAGAAGAAATAACCTTTGGCAAATTATATCATAAAAGATATATAGATGCAAATGAAAATTTTCCCTTTCCTAATATTCCAGATTTAAAAAGAAAGCAAAATCATAAACTTGGCATTTATTGAGAGAGTAAGGTAGCTGGTTTAATGATCAGGTAGAATTAGCTAATACTATTAGAAAAGGACATAGAGAATAATTGTTTGTATTGCTCGAAGTACAATCATTTAAAGAACGAAGTTTGTTTAAGATGCAAAGGATGAACACCCCTAAAGCATTTTCACATTTAAAATAACTAATAAGCTCTCTTCTCTCTCTCTCTCACACACACACACATGCAAATACACACAGCGAGAGAGAGAGAGAGAGAGATAACATGTTCAAAACATTTTGCAACAACTTTCAAAGCAGAATATCTGTTCTTAACCACGTTTTTTTCCCCCAGTACTATAATTTGACTCAAGGCCTCCACATGCTCACTTTGTTCGCATAATTGGTGCTCTATCATTTGAGACATCCCTCTAGTCTAGTTTTTGTTAGTTATTTTGGAGATGTAGTCCCCTGGACCTTTCTGCCTGGGTTTATAACAAATCATTATACTCAGGATCTCAATCTCCTGAATATCTCATACTACAGACATGAGTAATTAGTGCTTAGCTTAATAACCAATTATTAAATTGAAGCTAATCAAGGGATGTGAAATTTTACAGCCCAAATTGCATCTTTTAGTTATTCTGACAATTTGAGATGTTGTCATCTGCATATTAAAATTATTAAGGACAACATAATTTAATAAATAATAGATTTTATTTGATTCCTTTTTTTGTGTGTGTGTGAGACTGAGATTAGAACCTGGAACCTGACACTTTTGTTCATTAGCTAGTGCTCTACCAACTGAGCCACACCACCATATCTATATTTTATTCTAATTTTTCTTATTCTATAACAAACCAAAAGCAATGAAAAAAGTTGTGGTAATGATTGTAATGAATTTCCTATTTATAATGTCACAGATATCAACTAAAATAACAATAAAAAAATTATTACTTGCTACCTTATTGTTATTATTAAGAATGAAAGAGGGCTGGGAATATGGCCTAGTGGTAAGAGTGCTTGCTTTGTATATATGAAGCCCTGGGTTCAATTCCTCAGCACTACATATATAGAAAAGGCCCAAAGTGCGGTTTTGGCTCAAGTGGCAGAGTGCTAGCCTTGAGCAAAAAGAAGCCAGAGACAGTGCTTAGGCCCTGAGTACAAGGCCCAGGACTGACAAAAAAAAAAAAAAAAAGGAAAGAAGGAAATGGCAAAGGGATCAAGATAAAGATAGGACTCACAATAGGAAAACAGTTTAGAATGCAGCATATCCAAATGTTTTTTCCGAAGAACCATGCTTTAAACATGCTTTAAAAGTGTAAGTAGATAGGCAGCAGTGGCTCATGCCTATCATCCTAGCTATTCAGGAGGCTGAGGTCTGAGGATCATGATTTTTTTTTAACGTTTTTATTATAAAATTGATGTACAGAGTGTTTACAGTTTCACAGGTTAGGCATTGGATACATTTCTTGTACTGTTTGTTACCATGTCCCTCATACCCCCCTCCCCCCTCCCCCTGTCCCCCCCTGAGGTGTTCAGTTCACTTACACCAAACAGTTTTGCAAGTATTGCTTTTGTTGTTGTTTCTCGTATTTTACCCTTTGTCTCTCAATTTTGGTATTCCTTTTGAATTTCCTAATTCTAATACCAGCACACACTATCTCCCATACACTCAGATAACATTACAGAGATAGTGTAGATACAATCACAAGAAGGTGATACACGAACATCATCAATACTAGAAACTACAGATACACATGGGATGTTGAAAGTAGTTACAACTCTGATATAACAATCATTTTCATAAAATGGAGTTCATTTCACTTAGCATCATCTTATGGGATCATAAGGGTATAGCTATTGGGCTCTTGTGATTGAGGATCATGATTTTAAGGCAGCTAGGGCAGGAAAGTCTCCATGAGACACATCTGTAATTAACCACTCTAAACTGGAAATGGTCTGTGGCTCAAATGAACACAAACAGGCTCAGGGACAGCACACAGTCCCTGAGTTCAAGTCCCGAAGCAGACAAAGAAAAATTGTTAAGAAATCATTTGGTCAGCTTCTAAAATTAACGACTGTAATCAATAGGGCATGGTGGACATAGCATTTTAAATAAAAGTTCACAGGCCTATTTGGAAAAAGGGAGTTTATGCCCCATGTGAAAAGAATAACTTTCTTTTTTCCTTGGCCCTAGTAAAATGTTCAAATCACAGGTACATATGCTCAAGTAAATTTTGTAAAATGTAGTCCCTATGATATTCAGTCCAAATACAAAATGAATAACTATTTCTCTTCATGTCCTTAGCAAAATCCAGCAGTAACTCTTCCATAAAGTAATTAATGTTTCTTTATGGTGCTTCAATATAGAAGGCCATAGTACTTAATTAAATACATTCTATAAGTGAATGTATGTTTGTTTAAATACCAATGGTTACTTAGATAATTAATTTAGATCTAATTGGAATATGTACACTCACTATATTCATGGGAAACTTTCTTTCCCTTCATATTTTCTCTCCATCTGCAAATGACCAAAAAAAAAAGCGCTATATAAAAGGAAGCCAAATACTGCTGAAAACTAGGATGATTTTCTGATTGACTTTGATGCAGAAAATGTCAAAAAAAATGTTTATCTAGCTTAAGGAGCTAGACAGAATAATGATGTTAGAGGTGTCTAGAAAGGCTGTTTAACTGTTAGTAAGTTACAGTAAAACAGGAAAAATAAATTACAGTGTTGTATTGCACAGGAGTATGACCACAGATAATGACAAATATCTTTATGTCTAATTGGTGCTATAAAAATGGACTATAATTGTTCTCACCTCAAAGAAATGTTGGATGTTTAAGAAGCTATTTACTTTAATTGTGCATTATTCAATACACACGTGTATAGATGAATCGCATACCACAAAATGAATGCAATACAATAATTTCACAGCAATTAAAATTAGCTGGCAATCATGTAAATATGACATAAAAACTGTTATTCTATACAGAAATAGAATATTGCCAGAATGAAGGATTCCTCATTACTAAATTCCAACCCAAAGGGCATTTTTTTTCCAACTATTACAGCTCAGTTAGTGCCATTTTTGGAAGCAGTAATTTAGTGTACATATTAGTGAGCTCTTTGTTACTAAAATGAAATACCTGAGGCAGGATACCTTATAAGATAAAGAAGAGATTTGTTGAGTTTAAAGATGGCCTCATCAGAGAGTATAGGTGAGAGGAAGAGATTACATGCGAGGCCAGAGTGAGAGGAAAGGCTAGAATTTTTTTTTTTTTTTTTGGCCAGTCCTGGGCCTTGGACTCAGGGCCTGAGCACTGTCCCTGGCTTCTTCCCGCTCAAGGCTAGCACTCTGCCACTTGAGCCACAGCGCCGCTTCTGGCCGTTTTTCTGTATATGTGGTGCTGGGGAATTGAACCTAGGGCCTCATGTATCCGAGGCAGGCACTCTTGCCACTAGGCTATATCCCCAGCCCCAAGGCTAGAATTTTTTAATAGCAATTCCTTTATGAGAATTCGCTTTAATTCGCTTTAATTGCTTTAATTGCTTCCAAAAGAATTCCCAAGGACCTTCACTACAGTACACATCATAAAGATCACCCCACATCTCAGCCTTACAACAGTGAGGATCAAACTTCCAACATTCTAAACATAGCACAAACTCTAGAATTGGTCTTCAAATCTATCAGCCAAAAAGTATGCACCCCCAGTCATAAGTCAGAAAAGTGGAAACAAGAGTCATGATTATGGCTCAAGAAGTAGATAGCCTCCCTATAGCATGGATTCTCTGTATTCTACCCTAGCCCCTCTGGAAAGAAAACAGGTATACATGTTCATTTAAAAGAATGAGCATATAGGTACTTAAAACATTACTAAGTTTTTAAAAGTGTTTAGCAGAAACATATTTGTTCTGTAATTATTTGGGCTATTCATTTTAAATATTTGATGTAAAAGAAGCAGATATAATTATTCAAAAGAGTAAGAAAATTATCTTAATTAAAATAATTTATTTCTTCTCTGTGATGTATCACATACACACACACACACACATCCTCTTACCTCAATCATGAGCACTAATCAAGTGTATAAGAGTCATTTTTAGTGTTCTACTAAAAGCCTCCACACTAGAACAAAAAATATACATATTTATAAACAAGCAAAATTAGAAGTCAGTGTTCTGAAAAAGAAGCCCTTGAAAAACAACATGATTTTAAGCTTTGCAGAACATATCATTGTAGTCAGTGTAGGAGGTGAAGACAAGAGGCAATTTATTCTGCAGCTGGTTTCAAAATAAACACAGCAAAGAAAGATAAGGAGTAAAAGAGGAATAAATCCGCTGGTAGCAAACTTGATGGACAGACAGGCTGCCATTAACAATGCTGTTGCCTTTGTAAGTACAGAGTGATGTGGAGATACCCTGGCATTTATACTGTAGACACGGTCCTTAAAGATTTTACACCTCCAATTCCTTAGAATTATCAGCTATCTCCAGCCTGTCAGTCATTCTGGCAATCTGAGATTTTTAGCTTGCAGACCAGGCAGATTATTGACAAAGCAATCCAGGGTGATATAACACACCCTGACAGACAACAGTGAGAGGATTGTGTTTACCACTTTTACGGCACCAATTCAGCCAAATTAATTCCTAACACTGAAAGTAAACTTTCTCTTGATAACCATTCACTCCCTACCAATGTGTTTTGCTACACCGCACAAGCTCAACTGAAAGTGTAATACAGCCTTGATGCCAGTAATTTAATCTGGTGGGGACAAAATAGAAGCCAAGTTGGTGTCTATCTTCACAGCAAGAGGGCTAATGAGGGTGTCTGTAACTAAAAAAAACTTCATGTTAGAATACAGTTGAGGGTTTGACTTATATATACAAAAGTAAAATGAGAGTTATCTAAATCAGGCCTGCCATTTTATCCTGAATTCATTCTGCATCTAAACAAATGATTATTCTTTCTCTCTCTAGCTCTCTCTCTCCCGCCCCCCTCCTTTCCTACCCCAACCCTCGCCTTGATTAGGTTCCAAAGTTGAAACTCAATGGTAACAAAATGACAGTCACAAAATACACAAATACAAATGAACGTATATTTTAAAAAATATCCTAAGCCATTTTTTGGAGGAAAATTGCACATTACCCACATACAGTTTTAGAATTTGAATAGTAAACAACTAAAACAGGACCATGAAAAGTTTTTCAGGACCAAAAGAAAATTTTGTAGGCAAAGCCGTGACACACCTTAATTTTATTTGTTGTTTTATACATTACTAGCATTCCAAGTTAATTTTTGAAGTATGTTAATTTTAAAAAATATGTTACATATTAAATTGCTTACAGAAAATAAATGCCATGTGTAAAGTGTTACACTGAACTCATTTCTCTGGTCTCATAGTTTGCATTTTTAAAGCTAATTTTCAGAGCATTAGGCAAAATTCCCATGTTTTCCATGAAGAATTCTGCTGTTATCACACTACTTGAGAATAAGTCTTTTAAAAGCCTCTGATATATCTTAAGATGAATATTTACTTATAAAATTACTCCAATTTTATAGTCAACATGAATATCAGTTCACTTCAAATGTAAAACTCAGGCAGAATGTTTGTGTTAATTTTAATATAAGATATATGAATATATTTGGATAAAATTAATTATTACGTACAACCCCAAATCAATATGATTGGAGTTTATAGTCACCTGCTAAGTGAGAAAGCAAACAATGATAAAAATAAAAGGAATCAAGTGATTACTAATATCCCATCATTTGATGTGAGAAGATTAGATTCCTTCACATCCTTTGTTCATTTTATGGAAAATCTAGTATATTTTGTTTCTATATTTACTTTGCTTCTTTTGTTTTTTGGTATTTATCTGTCAAGTCTCAAATAACAGTAACCTTCATACCATGTCTTCACCATTCTCTATACTAAGTGTCCAGCTCAACTTGAGGCTAGTGTTTCTTCTGGAATTCCCACATCTGTGCATGATTAAGCTACTCACAGGAAGCAGCGGAGACACTTAGTTTGTCAAGATTTCCTTACCCAAGCTATAATGAAGACACCATCTTCCATTCATCTTCTATCCCCTTACCTTGCTTTAATTTACTCATATGTATATCACTTTTAAAATATACTCCATTACTTGTGTTTTTTTTATTGTCAGACTGATATATAGAGCAGTTACAGTTTCATATACTCCATTACTTGTTAATCCTATTTCTCCTAGCAGCAGAATACAAGGAGATGGTTGCCCAAAATGCTCTATTTTCTGGAATATGTCTCAATGAATAAGACAGGAAAATATTATTGCTACAGTATAAGATTAACTCTAGTGATGCCCATTAGAATACAATAAAAGAAAAGAGTATTGGGATTGCAAATTCAACATGATTTACCAGGTTTGCTGTTGAAAGCAAGAGAAAAGACAAGATTACCATATGTTTTTCAGCATGGATATTAAAGAAGATAGATAAAGCAGCATGTAAACTTATCTGGACAGAATATAATAAATGTACCTTTAGACATGTTGAAACATCAAATTGATATTCATAATCAAGATATGCTTAGACACAGAGAAATTAAAACAATGGTTCTCAGCTGTAGCAGTTTTGTTTCCAGGGGACACTTGATAATATCTGAAGATCATTTTTATTGTTTGTGACTAGGAATTGATTTTTAAATTGCTGTGTAAAGGCTAGATATGTTGCTAAACAATATTCTAGGGGCTGGGAATGTGGCTTAGCGGTAGAGCACTTGCCTAGCACGCACTAAGCCCTGTGTTTGATTGCTCAGCACCACATAAAAAGAAAAGGCCAGAAGTGGCGCTGTGGCTCAAGTGGTAGAATGGTAGCCTTGAGCAAAAATAAGCCAGGGATAGTGCTCAGGCCCTGAATCTAAGCCCCAGGACTGGCAAAAACAAAAACAAAACAAACAAAAACCTCAAAGCAATGGAGATAATTAATTCCCCATAACATAGAATTGTCCAATTCTAAATATCAGTAGCATTGACACTGAGACAGTCTGAGTTAAATAGATATGCAACAACAATCTGAAATTAGGGAGCTCCATTTCTAAAATTATTTATCCCTGTGTGTGAGATGCTGAAGAAAGAGGGAACCCCTGGAAATTAGCAACCAACTGTGAATGCACAATTTTAGTTAAAGGTAGTGAGAACCACTCAGTGGCTATGTGAGCGTTCATGATACAGGAGTCTGATCAAGTATTAGGACCACAGGAAAGAAGTTTCAAACTCAGGAATTTGTCTGGTGATGCAAAGTGCTGTATGTTTAACTACTTTGCAAGACATAACAATTGAAAGCTTGGGACAACTATGTAAAGATGTAAGAAAAACCAACATGTACCTCAGTTCCAAGTTTTTATTTTTATTTTTTTTATTTTTGGAGATTAAGTCTTACTGAGAAGCTTACTCTAGATACACATTTTCAATCTTCTTTCCTCTACTGGTACTGCAGGATTAAGTCACCCTGTTTTGATATCAACTACATTTTTTAAAAGGTTGAAGTATTCAGGCAAGTGCCCAGATAAAAAGCATGAATTTTTACAAATTCAAATTCAAATTTTACAAGCACTGTCTTCCTTTATTTTGTTCTAGAAAGATTTGATAGTGGGTATTACCTTAAGACCAGATTGACATGTACAACATGTGTTTGCCAGAAGAGCATCTCAACTGGGTCCAACTTTATTATTGAAATCTCCATTTATGAAAGGAGTTGCTGAGAGCATAAGCCAAGGAAGTGGGCTGAGTAAGGTTGAGGTTCTGGAAGATTTTTATAATAAAAAACACACTCAGGGCCAATGAGAGTCAGCATGGATGTCTGTGTATCTCTATTGAAATCTCAGCTTTATGGTATTTCCACACAAAAACTAGCTAACTATGAAGGACTCTGATATATGTATATGGAAATTTTAAGGCCCATGTAAAGTAACAGCAAAATTGCCTCCATGAAACTGAAGTATAAGGGACATTTCACTTTTTAGCTGGATCTTTGCTGCTTATAAGTTTGTTCTCAGACAGTCGGCGTGCTCCTAACTGAAGGTGGGCATCATTCCACAGAAACAGCCTTTCATTGTATTCCTGATCACTACCATCTTTTAACTGGTTCCTTATGATTCTTATGCCCACAAATATTTGGTGAGAATAGATTGAGACTATTGACTTTTCTCACTGATTTTCTTCTGCTTTTTTCTAAGTCATGACTGATTCTGGTAACCAAATAGCATGAGAACCTAATGCAGTGTGGGTGATTCCTAGATGGGGTATGTGTACTTCTAGGTCTTGTCATTGATTCATACTTCCTTCTCATTGATTCATACTGCCTTCTCAAAAGCTGCCCATGCTGTGTCAAAAAGCAGCTTGACAGACATTGGGCAAGAATAGTTTCGGGTTTTGTTATGGTCTCCCATGATCTGTGACATAGTACTTGCTGTGTGATGTTAGCAGGGCTAGGAAGCATGTTGAATTTCCCTCATTCTTGTTATTTATAGTCACGTGGAGACTATTTTAAATTGAGCTTGAGATTGTATTTACATTTCATTAGTTAGGCCTTAAAGTTACCTTTTATTCCTCTTTTGTTGTTGTTGTTGTTGGTTGTGGGGCTTGAATCTGGGCCCAGCCACTGTCCCTGAGCTCTTCAGCTCAAGGCTAGCAGTCTACCACTTGAGCCACAGTGCCTCTTCCTAATGTTACCTGTATGTTGCAGAATTAATCTAGGTTACAAAGTCTCCATTGTTATCATGGCTTCCTAAATCTCCCCCCATCTACGCTAGTCTTCAGCTTTTTCTCATGACCCTGATAGTATTGAGGGGATGCTTGTTATAAAGTTGTTAGTCCATCTCAATTGGTCTGGTGTTTAATAGCCTTCTCCTCCTGGTCTGACATTATTATAAACTTTGGAACAAATATCAGAAATAAGTAGGTATCATTGCCTTAATACATTATGTGAAAAGGACGTATTATCTGTATGCCATCATTGACTGTTGAGTAACAGTCCATTGCTTCTGAGATCACTATATCTCGAAGCCAACTCCTTTTCACATCCTCTTATAGGTTAGTAAGTCATTGTACAACAAAGGTAGAGAAGTAAGCTCCATTTCCTAGGAGAACTATTTCATAAGTACCATTTCCAGTAACTTCTCACTACAGTTCTATACAGGCAGTGAGCTCAACATGTGACAGGGGTCCTCCCACTAGTTGTGAATTCCTTTTAGGAAATTCCTCTAGGAACTTTTCTGATGCAGTACACGTTTTGTAACTATGTGCTGTTTTGGTAAAATATTCATTTTTTTGTGTGAATTAAAATGTCAGGAATCCCACACCCTTTCAACTTCCAAAAGATTTGTTCTTCTCAGGTTGTATATTTAAAAAGTTCATTGTGTGTCAGAAACTTTTCAGACCATGCTGTATAATATATATCAATTATCAATATGATAATTATACCTTCAAAGTTAGCTTATTTACTAGATTTTATCACTATTTTTATTTACTGTTTTCTTAATTGTACAATGTAGGGCACAGTTTGACAACGAATTACTTCAACAATTTAACATATAAGTGTAGGTCAACTTGTTTAATAAAAACAAAAGCAGAATATTAATTTCACCAAAGTAAAGCATTGAGCTGTAACTATGTCATATCAAATGTATATATACTGTCATCTTATGTGAAGAGTTTACTGTTAGTGATTTCTTTACAAGTATAATAATCATTTAAGTGATAGAATATCTTAAAGGATAAACATTTTAATAGTAACATATATATTAGACTTATCCCTATTATTTTTTATAAATTAACTATACTTCAAAAAGTAGAATTATAGCATACAAATACATGTGTATATAAATATATAAAAATACATACTAATACAATGGTGTTTCTCTTTCCATTAATATAGTTGCAAAGATATATTAACATATATACTTATACTTTTATAAATATAAAACTGAAGACATCTGTCTTTATGATATTATTACAAAAAAATCACTATGCAGCCCAAGGTAAATGTAGGGTAAAGTTTTCTGTTATTTTTAACCTCTGAATATTTTTTACTCAGATCAGGGATAATGAAGAATGCTATAAATTCCCTTAACTCAATATATTCTTGAATCGATCACCAATGCTCCCAGAAAAGGAAACTAGCTGCAACCCTAATAATTTGTATGTTTAATTATTTATAAGGTTACAACAGTTCTAGTGTCTAAAAATCTTTGCATAGAAATTTCTCAATGTAAATCTCTGTGATATACTGTAATGGTTCTTCATCGTTGCTTCCAACTGTGCCATGTAAGCCCTTTCATTAGTACATGCCTTCACTTAAGGGGATTGCTTTAACAAAGAGATCCAGCACATCATAACGACTTTTGGAGTTAAGAGATGAAGGCAGAAAAACAATAAATACCCCTTCTTATTAAGATATGTCATTTATGGCAGTACTGAGCTGTTTTATATTTGGTTTCCCCACAACACAATTCAGTTCAGGCAGAAACCCAGGGATGCACTCCAGAGAAACACATAATGAGGTCAGATGGAAAATCTTGTCTTGTTTCAGATATGAATTCAATCCATCCTTACTTTCATGTGAGACAATATTCACAGAAGGAGCTGCTGCTGACATGTTTTAACTTCACTGACACTGAAAATCTTTTCTTCCCCATTGGTGCCTTCACCTAAAAACAAAAGCAAAGAGAAAACTATGCAGAATATTATTAGAGATGGCCATAAATTTTAAAATCTGGTTATGTCTGTCTTTACACTTTCTGCTGTATTCATGGCACCATCAGCTGAATTTGCCTTGTAAAATATGAATAATGTAAATTAGTGCTGGTTCAGGACAATTTTTGTTGCACTGTCTGTGTCTTAAGCCTAGGCTCTGGGAAATTGGGTTGGAGAAATAGAATGTATGATGTTTAGGACGGGAAAGAAATAATTGTTTGTATTTTTCAAAATCACAACCTGGGTATTAAGCTGTCATGAGAAGATTCCATATTTTCAAGCCAGTCTCTACATCCATACTGTGTGAAGTTAGAAGAGTGTCCAGATCTAGCTCCAGGGACCTGCTTGAGAAGAAGCTAAAGCAAAATTGTTATTTGAATTAAATTGCTTGTATTCAAATCACTACTCACTTTTATAACTTAAATATAATTTTTTACCACTAATAATGAGAAACAGGAGCAAACTGACCCCAATAATTGAGTTTCCCCTAAGAAATTCAGGAAACATCTGACTGATGCAGACATGGTTTTTAAATTTTAAAGGATTAGGGAAAGATGTTACAGAAGATTGAACACCTTGTTTCCTGAATATACATTGTATCATTCGGAAAAGATTTGTATATGAAATTTCAGTCCTGTATTTTAACAAAAAACATATACCTAGTCATAGATTTCTCTTGTGGTATTCCTACCTCATTTAGCATTGCTGTGTTTTTCTTACTTTGAGAAGGACATGTTCCCAGGATGAAATAAAAATAAACAAAGGCTGACAAATCAGCATGATTCCTACATTCCTGCATTCAGTCTTACACTCCTAATTTAGCATTCAGGAGGCCACTGTTCCAATCCAACCCCAGGGAGCCCAATCTTTGCCCTGGTGCAGACTTTGTTTGTGCATTTGTTAGCAAAAAGGGTGACATTCTTGTCCATTTTGTGGTGCTATAAAAAAATACCCCACCTGTGACTGGACAATTTATGAGCAATTTTTAATTGATTAATAAATAGCTTCACTTTTGCTCATTGTTTCAGGGCCAGAATAGTTTAAGAGTCTGGCTCCCGCATGGATTCAGCATCGGTGAAGGCCTTCTTGTAGCATCATAACATGGCAGAGAGCATCACAGGGCAAGACAGAACTATGTGCTAGCTCAGGTCTCCTTCCTTGTAACCGAGTAAAGCCATTAAGGCTATCAAGAACACTACCTTCATCATTTTCTGTAACTATAAAATGTCCCAAAGGACCCACCTTCCAAAACCATTAGTACACAAATAGTATCAAATGACCAACAAAACAACTTTTGGATACACTTTGAAAGCATAATGCCGTGTTTTCTAATTTTTTTTCTCTAGACTTAACCTTCTATTTTTCCATTTAAAAATTTCCTAACTCTGGTGAAATAGGAATGTTCATTCTTGTGAATAGATAATCTTGCTATCATTTCTTCAACTTTTGCATACATGAGATGGCTTACTTGTCTGTATCTTTTAAGATATAGAAAGAAGTGTGTGTGTGTGTGTGTGTGTGTGTGTGTGTATGCATGTGTTATATTTACTACGGCTTCAACACATGATTTCCTTTGTACATAGGATGCTGTACAGTTACAAGTTATTTTGAACTCTTCTTGCCATTCTGTCCAAAATTTTAAAGATGTCAGCTTTACCTAAAACTCTTATTCTGATCAAATCATTTAATACTGAGTACATTAGGCAGCTGGAAATAAATAAGTATTGAGACTGATGCATTTCCTCAAGAATGTAAATGTATTGAATTGTTTATGAATTTCTAATTTCTAAGCCAGGTCCATTATTCTATTTGTCTCTCCTTATGCTATTTCTTGAAAGCAATTTAAAAAAATGGCAGTAAGTTTTGAAACTAGGAAGTAGGAGTGCTCCTACTTTACTTTTCTATAAGGCTATTCTGATTGTTCAGGACTTTGAAACTTTATATCAAATTGAAGATAAGAATTTCCATTTCTGCAGAACAGACTGTTGGAAAATTTTCAGCTTTATAATAGAAAAAATTATATTCTATTTTATATATGTAATATATAAAATTATATATGTAATATATAAATTGAAATAACTATATATCATATATACAGTGTTATATTCTTATCTATGTACAGTGAATTTATCATCACAAAATCTAGTCAACATATGTAGTACCTCTGTTATCAACTTTCTTTGTGTTGAAAATAATTATGATTTATTCAATAACTTCAGAAATAACGCTATTATTTACCCAGCTTTTCAGGACCTATTCATCATATAACTAGAAGTTCTTGCCTTGCTATCCACAGCTTCCCATTTCTCTCCCTTATGAATTCTAGTAAACAGACTTGGGCTCTTTTGGTATGAATTCAGTGTTTCTGATTGAAAATAAATCAGATTAAAAGAAAAACGAAGGAGGAGATAACAAGTTTGATAAGAAATGTACTCACTACCTTATGGATGTAACTGTAACCCCTCTGTACATCACCTGTCAATAAAATTAAATGTAAAAAAAGAATCTTTGTTTTTATATACCTGCTTTCATCCTACTGTCATGAATAGTATGACTGGCTTTATTTCTTTTCATATGTATATATGACACATTCTTTCTATAGTTTTTTATCAACAGATGTCTAGAAAATTTCCATATCTTATTTATTGTAATTAGTTCTGCATTGGACATAAAACTGCAGATATTTCTGTAATATATTGTTTTCTGCACTTTTAATATTTACACAGAATTGGGATTTCTGGGCTATGTGGTGCTTTATTTTTGAATTTTTGAGAAATCTCCATATCCAACATAATGCTTAGACCAATTTACAGTCCCACCAATATTTTATAATATTTCTATTTTCTCCACATAATCCCTATGCTCGCCTTATTTTGACTTTTGATAATTGTCAATTTAACAGTTGTAAAGTGATCTCATTGTGGTTTTAATTTGCATTTCCTTGAAAATTATTAACATTGAGTAGCTTTTCATATAATTGGCGTTGTTTTAATGTTTTCTTTGAAAAAAATATTTAGGTTCTTTATAGTTATTTAGACATTATTGATTGATTGCTGCTGAATTGTGTGAGTACCTCATACATTTTTTACATTAAACCCTTATTAGGCAGATAGTGTCCAAGTAGAATCATCTCTTTTACCTGAGAATGATTGGCTGCAGGACTTCCTTGTTGTTATCAAAATACTTGGATGACAACTTCCCTCATATACATAAAGTGGTATTTTCATATAACCCATGCATATCCTTCTTTAGACTTTATACTATTTCTAGATTATTTACAGTAATTCTGATATGTAAATAGTTATTATTCTCTACTGCTTTTGAAATACAGAATAAACACTGTATATTTACCATAGGTGATCAAAATATATTTGATCACATATATTTGAGTGTTGATTTTACAGAGAAGAAATTTTTAGGTAGAGAGATAGAAAAGGCTGACCATTTCCCCCCCCCCCATTATTTTGCTAATGTTGAATATTAACACTGTTCTTAATTTTCCTTTCATGTATTGCATTATCAGTATAGAAAGACAGGATTGAGTTTTTTTGTGTTTAGTTGTGTACCCTGAAAATTAATTCACTTATTACTATTTCAAATTGATTTTGCAATATATCCTGTATGTGTGTGTATTGATATATATGTATACATATATACATACATATATACATCTGTCTGTCTATATATCATGTAATTTTCATCTCATTTGCAAACAAAAACAATTTTCTACTTGCAGTCTTTATTGCTTTTTCTTGTCCAGTTTTTTTTTAACATTTCCAATACTAAGTTGAGTAGAATAGTAGAATATTGTCCTGTGTCATGCTGAATAGCAATGGGCATAATAGATAACCTGGACTTTTTCCTGCTTATAGAGAGAAGGCCCTCAAGCTTTCCATTTTTCACCATAGATTATTTTCATTTTTTATTTTCATAATACCATGATGACATATTGAGTTGAGAAAGTCCTTTCCATTCCAAATTTCCTGCAATTATTTTTATAATGACAAAGGGATGAGTCTTATCACATGCTTATTTACTCATGTGGTGGTCATATATTTTGTTTCTGCATTGATTAACTGTCTTATGTTGATTTGTTTATGTTGGACTTTGAGTATCACTAAACTTTTTTGTATTCAGAGAAAATATTTTGTATTCATTAAGACTTTTTCTTATGGTCAAAATGTGGCTGTCTGGGGATTATTCTTTTGACAAATAATATCTTTTATCTCTGTAACTTTCATTTTGCATAAAAAGTAGTTTTGTTCTGCTATTGGCATACTATTCTATTTCTTTTCTATCATCTGTACAAAAACAATTCCATGATTTCTATTTTATAATGTTTCCTTTTTGAACCTAATGTGAGTCTCATATAGACCTTCACTTGGGTTTAAAAATTTTAATTCTGACAATGTCTGCTTTTCTTAATTGGGGACTTTATATCATTTACACTTAATGCAATTATCACTGAAAAGATGAAAATATTATGATTATTAAAAATCTCGATTAAGTTAGCTGAAGGTGAAAAAGTAGAACCAAATTATTACAAATAAAAATAAGCTTGTAAATAAAACTCAATATATATCTTAAAACTATAACATCACCCCATTTGTAGGGGAAAATAAAGCCTTGGGAAAATTCATATTAATGAAGTAAGACAAACCCAAAGCAACATAGACTTCATGTGCTCCTCATTTGTAATAATTAGTATATGTCTATGATAGTCCTAGCAGAAGATCACAACAACTCAATAGCTATGTACATTTGACCCCATAAAATTATGCTAATCAAAATGAACTCCAAGATACGGAAACAAGAGTTTTTTGTGTGTTTTTTTTTAATGTACTGTGTGAAGTTATTTCTTTTTCTTTCATTTCCCTCCAACCCCCACCCCACCCTACTTTAGTTTAATCCCGTTGTCACTGTTTTATTTTTTTTAATTTTTTTTATCCTGTGTCTTGTGTATATGTTTATTTCAATTGAGGAAATGAAGGAAATCAGAAAATGGTGAGAAAAAGGACAAAGCATGAACCAATTCAACAGCGATAATCAATATATTCGAAATGAACTCTACAACTTGGGGTATGGGAGAGGAGTAGCAGAGAAGCAAAGTGGGAGAAAACAAGGGAGATGGTTTCACTGTTCAACAAGAAATGTATTCATGACTTTACTTATATAAATTAAACCCCTCTGTATATCACCGTTACAATAAAATTAAATTAAAAAATAACTAATAGAAAACCTATACTTACTATGAATTAATATATTATTACAGTTTTAAAAATTGAACTTCTTCTATGAGGTCCATTACATTACATATAACTACTATTTTTTATTAGTGTCCTATTAAATTAAAGAAGCTTAATGGTTCAAACAATACATATTTTCCTAGTCTTATGCACTAGGCTAAAATCAGATTTTTTTCCCCTGAAGTTAAAGGAACTCTTTCCCTTCTTTACATTCTTCTAGAAGCTATACATATCAAGGCAGAAGGAGAGAAAAAAATAGTGATATCATAATGACCAAAACACTTGTGAAATCACTATAATATTACTACATAAAATATAATTTAATATTAAGTTATTATTGAGGAAGGGATTGTCTCTATTTTGTTGAGAGTAAAGTTTTATTTAGAAGTGTTAATACCATTTGCACTCCTTAAATCAAGGGCTGTACTTCCTGCTTTTGTATCAATATAAAAACCAAGTAAAAAGCAATTTTTGTTTATTTTTAGGATTTTGTTTTTTGTTTTTAGTTATTACAGTCCTGATCAAATTAAAGCCTTTTAACAAGTTTTACCATAATCCCATGGTTTGCTTATGTTTGGGACTGTTTTGCTTCCATTGTAGTGTCAAAATCCCTGTGTAGGGATGAGAGTGGCCAATTGTAGATGGAACAAGAGTTGTACTAGAAGGTATTAAGCACAAGATTTGTGTCAGAAAACTAGCCTTAATTCAGTAAAGTAACCTCATGAATATGACTTAATTTATCTAGAAATTCATTTCTCATTTTAATTATGGTTAAAATTCATAATGAAAATCAATTAATCTTTATCAACATTAAGGATGTTAGAGGAACAGTCTTTAATACTGATAATACATAGTTGATCTCCCATATATCATAGGGATATAGGTGGTGCACAATTAATGATTAAGAGAAAAACCACAGGGATCAGACTTTCTGTATTTTAAATCTGATTCTCCTTTTTTAAGAAGCATAAATTTTTGGTGTGGGCATGTAACAGTGGTAAAGTACTATCCAGCATGTACAATAACCTGATTATGACTTTCAATACCAAAGAGAGGAGCAATCTTATGTAAATGATATAACCATGCTTTGTCTGTTTCTACACATAAAGAAGTTAATTATAGAATATATTTCACTTGGTTATGTATAATTTTCAAAATGTCATGTGTAAAATAATTATACTGTAAATAAATACATTTCAATATTTTCACCATAATGATGTTCAAACAGGGTTAGGAGTGGCTAACATGCAAAAGGTCATGATATCAATGCAATATGATTTAGAAAGTTATAATGAAAATACTTGACTCAATTTAAGGGGAAAGGAATTTATGTTGGCTCAAAGTTCTAGTTGCAGAGGGTTTGCTCCATGGCTGCTTGTCCCTATGCACTTGAGCAGAATATCATGATGATGAAGCATGTGGTACAGGAATTCCTTCACTTCACGGTGGACAGCAAGAAAGAGGCGTAACAGGAATGAACCAGGATAATATGAACCTATTATCTCCAAACAGGTCCCAATTTCCAATCTTCTAATGGTCTATTCAAAGTCTGAATCCATGAGTGGACTAAACCATTTAGTAGAGCCCTCATGGTCTCTGAAAATATTCCAGAGACATCTGCAGTGGTATGTTTTACTAATACACATACGTATTTCTTAACCAATTAAGTTGATAATTAAAATTTACTCAGATATTCAGCATCTAACAAAAAGGCACTTAAACATAAATAATGTTTTAAATTTAAAATGCAATGCCAGATAGAAATGTAGACTCAAGAGTATAGAATGTGTACTATATACTGTTGGGAAGACAAACTCAAGAGGGACAATACTGGGATCAAATGTTAGAGGAGGTGACATTGATCAAAAAGAAATGCAATCATTACCTGACTTATATAACTGTACCTTTTTGTACATCACATTTACAATAATAAATAAATAAATGACATAGTGTATGAAAATATTTCACTTAACACTTGTTCTTTTAAGCAGGTATATCTTACAAAAATTCAATATATTCACTCACTACACTGTATAGAACTGGTTATAATAGATGCTTTAAAACATTTAAAATAGAAATTTAAAAATAGTTTGTGGGTTTTTTCCAAGAGGAAAACAATTTAACTACATCGAGATAAAGAAAAGGAATAAACAAAATAGACCAGGACCGTGAATCTCTGGAACCTTCTTTTGGTATTTAATGTTTCTTAGGTGCTGTATCTATTCATATAAAATGTAAAGTGCTGGCAGATATAGAATTTATTATGAAATGAACCTCTTAGGCTTGAAGTAATGGCTAAGAAATTTGTGTCTAAGTAAAATGTGTTTTCTAGATTACACAGAAAAATTGAGTCTCTTTCATTTAACTTATATTTGTGGGCCTAATACCCACTGTTCCTGAACATTATGTACCCTTAATGACAGAAAGCACAAGGTTTTGAAAACTCAGAAAGAATAATATCATGGCTGGCTAGAAGGGATTTTTTAAGGAGCACACTAGAGAGTCATCTGAAATATAATTGCAGCAGCAGGCACTGAGAAATGTTAGTCTGATGGGGCAAATGGTGTTCAGTAGCATGGATATCCACACCATCAAATAACCAAGCAGATGTGAGATATCCTGGTGGTAGTTATCACAAATGAGCATTATCACACACATCTAATTCGTTTGTCAAACCTGATTACATTTATCTAAGGTAAAGTACAAATTTATAAAGATTATTTTCATGGAGCTGTTATCACTAATTCATGAACCTAGTATATTAGTTGTTTTGCCTAGAAAATACTCAGGGATCATTATGCTTTAGATTTTCTAACTGGAAGGAACTGTTTAACTTTAAGGTTCAATTACTTGACATAAAATGCAAAAGGTTGAAGAAAAGAAAACCCATACTGTTTAAAAATCAATAATATTCTTCACATTATGAACGTAGATGTTTTTGAAGTAGTGAAAATATAATCTTGAGAATAATGTGAAACTCACCCGGACTAATACAAATTAGAAGACCTGTATGAAATGAGAGATCAAGGTGATTATGTTTGAACCGTCCCTGTTAGGTAAATCTTTTTAAAATATTTTTTCCTTTATTGTCAAAGTGAAGTACAGAGGGGTTACCATTTCATATGTAAGTCAGTGAGTATTTTTTTTTTTTTTTTTGGCCAGTCCTGGGCCTTGGACTCAGGGCCTGAGCACTGTCCCTGGCTTCTTCCCGCTCAAGGCTAGCACTCTGCCACTTGAGCCACAGCTCCACTTCTGGCGGTTTTCTGTATATGTGGTGCTGGGGAATCGAACCTAGGGCCTCGTGTATCCGAGGCAGGCACTCTTGCCACTAGGCTATATCCCCAGCCCCAGTGAGTATTTTTTTGTTCAACTTGTTACCACCTCCCTCATTCCACCCCCCTCACCTAACCCCTCCTCCTTTCCTTCTCCCTATGAGTTGTACGGTTGGTTTTCACCAAATGGTTTTGTAAGTATTGCTTTTGGAATGGTTTGTCTTTATCCTTTGTCTCTCAATTTTGGTATTCCCTTTCCCTTCCCTAGTTCTAATACACGTGTATACAGTATCCAATGTACTAAGATGAGATACAGTGATAGTGGGGTAAAACCACAGGAAGGGAAGACAATAGACAAAAGGATATGGTTTCACCTGGCATGTTGAAAGTAATTACAATGATATAACACTTGTTTCCATAAGGTGGAGTTCATTTCACTTAGTGTTCACTTATGTGTTCACAAGGGCATAGCTAATGGGTTATTGTGATCTACTGCTATGACTAGCCTAAACATGTACTAATTATTCCCTATGAGGGAAATCTTATCTATCATTTTCCTTAGGGAACTCAACAGAGTGCTAGCTTCAGAAGCACATATACTAAAATTGGAACTTTACAGTGAAGATTAGCGTGGTGCCTGTACAAGGATAACATGTAAATTCATGAAGCATTCCACATTTTCCCCCTTATTTTTTGCTTATCTTACTTTGCTGTACCTTGTGTCCTGTATATAAGATTAATTGATATGTGGAAGGGAAATGAAATTACAGAAACAGCAGGACAAATGATGAACCAATGCAACACAGATACTCACTTCACACTCCGTTGGATATGAACCTTACATCTTGGGTGTCAGGGAGGAGAATAGGGAGGAGTAAGTGGGAAAAATGAGGGTTTGGGTAAAAACAATTAAAAACAAATGTACTCATTACCTTACTTATGTAACTCTAACACCCCTGCTAATCACCTTTTCAATAAAAAGAAAAGAAAAGAAAAGAAACTCACAGAGAGGTTTCCTCAAGGCCCAAATATTACTAGTGTTGCATGCTCTTTTTTTACTCACAAGATAATATAAGCCTTTCTATAGCTTTGTTAATCTGTCCCTACTTCTCTCTAAAATCTGCTCAGGTATGCAACATCTCCTCCTCTATTTCCCTCCTCCATGTTCTGTGGGAATATATATATATATATATATATATATATATATATATATATATATACACACACACACATATATATGTATATATATGTGTATATGTATATATATGTGTATATATATACACATATTTACATATATTTAAACATGTAAAAATCACACAAACCACACACACACATTTGAGAACATTTCTGCTAAATTTACAGAATTTTAAGTTGCTTAAGAATCATGTTTTTAAATCTTACAGAGAGAAATTAGAGAATGTCATGATCATTACGAATCAACTTGATGTTTCAAACATTTTCAGATAAAATACTTAAAATTCTTCCCTATTGCCCCTCCCTTAACATTTGTAAAATATTACTTGATTTTGCCATACTCTTTATAAAGCTATTTGAGTGAAATAAATACTTAAAAAGGAAATGAAAATTCCATACAATCCCTTATATATCACAAAGAGAAGTTGATTGAGAGTACAGAGAACTACTAGAATATTACATAAGAAATTCATTGAAATTAAGTTCTACATTAAGGTTTCATGTATATTATTATGTAATTAATAAGAGAAGTTGATTTTTTGTATGATGTCTTTCAATCTATTAGGTCATTTTATCAGTGTTATTAAAAATTGATTTTGTGATAAATGTTATGCCAATGCAGAAGACCACGCATTGAATCTTCCTCCAAGAAGCACAAAATAAAGCAAGGGGAACAGACAAAATAAACAAGCAATTTATAAACCTTAAAAGTTGTTCAAGTAGGAAAGAAGCTTAATACAATATAGCAAGTCATAGCAAGCCTCTAAGAGAAGATGACATCTCAATAACCTGAAGATTGAGGAATTGGATAACAGGAAGCAATGATCACAAGTGTAGTTAAAGGGCATATTGGTTATGGAAAAAGACACACGGATGCTTGTATTTGGAATAGAAATGTTTGGGATTTAGTGACAGATGAAGAAGTGAGGCTGTAAACAGAAGCAAGATAGGATCTTTTC